>NC_057813.1:407674041-407682337 GCF_018294505.1 Triticum aestivum | reverse complement strand
GACGGCACTCTGGAACACGGCGTTCGCTTGGGCCGGGCCGGCGCCGACGCTCATCGACCTCACGGACCCCGAGGACGACGACGACGACGCCTAGGGCAGCGCGCCGCCTCGTAGTTTATGTTATTTTTTTAAATGCAAATGTGAACGCGTGGACTCTCGCCGGCCTTCGTGGCCGGCTTTAATGTTTATTTAATGTTGTTTCTCTTTTTTTTAATATGCATGCATTCATTTCTTTGGCGCCGTCAAAATGGGTCTCAGGCCAACGTTGGACGCACGCGCCGACCCAAATGCGAAAGCGGGCATCCGTGTCCGTCTGGTCGACCCAAACGGACAAAAGACGGACGAAATCGCCGTCCATTTGAGTTGGTCTGTTGGAGTTTCTCTAACTAGCCGTCCAATTTGCCCGCCTAGGATTGATTAGAGCGGTTTGATTCCTTCTTCATTAAATTTAGACAACAGGCTTCCTTTGAAAAATCAGCGACGATAGCGCAACACCTCCCACCGCGGGACCTCCGCCTGCGACCTCCCGGCACGGGAGCCGCCGGCGACCGCTTCATCGCAACATCAGGAGATGCGGGGGTGCTGCTCCATTGCAACACCGCGCGCCGCAGAAAAACTTCAAACGCAGAACCGATGACGCCGCCGGCGAAGGTTCATTGAAGCTCCGGCGACGCTGCAGTGCAGCTCTGGCACTTGAGTGCAGCTCCATCGATGCTTCTGTGCAGCTTCGGCGATGCTTCAATGGAGCTCCGCGGCGGCTCCATTGCAGCTCCCGCGGCGCGACAAAAGCTCCAGGGCAACACTGACGTGAGCAGCCGAGCCTCCTCCTTGCGTGTTGTGTTGCATCACCGGCGGCAGGCGGCACTCGACTCCGGCCTTCGTTCTGCGTTGCAACAGAGCCGCGCGAGCAGCCCAACCTCTCCTCCAGTGTGCTGCATTGCAGCGCCGGCGAGCACTGCGTCGAAGCACCGGCGTCACCGAGCGTCGCGTAGCAACACCGGCAGCACCGTCGAGTCGCAGCGCCGGCAGTAATCAAGTCAACGACGAGGCTGCGTTGCAGCACCGGCTGTTCCGTCAACAAAAATCACCGCGTCACAACACTGTGGACCTTGAACAACAGCATGTCAAGCTTGAGAAGCAGGCCATGGTGGTCGCACTTGGACGGAGCCATGGCATATCGTGCGGAGACAAAGGGGTCCACTGGTTTTTTAGAAGATAAGGTTACTGGAAACGGGCTTGTGGAGGAAAAGAGACGAGGGATCACTTGTTAGAATAAATCCGAGGCATACTGTCGATCATCCAAGGACCAAGCCATCACATGAGGCACGACACCGAGATTTGTTAACGAGGTTCACCGATATGGCTACATCCCCGGGGTCTGACTATGGGCGCTCCTTTCCTTGACACCGTCACAATACCGCACAACGGCCATCCGGGCGCCGGCACACGCCGCCGGCTCCCCCTTGCGCGCATGTGCTATTATGTTGGCATAGGTTACATCATGTGTCTAGCCCCGCTATATATGGGATCTGGCTTTTCGCCGTTACCTGTCTCCTGAAGAGTTGGAAGACTGGCAAAGTCTCTCTGCCCTCTTCCCTTTGCTCTCGGATTCTTCTGATACGGTGATTTGGCCTCATTCGGCCTCTGGCAGGTTTTCGGTTAAGTTGTTGTACTCTAGGCTTATCGGTGGTACCCCTTCGAGCAGATTTTCTTGTGTCTGGAGATCCAAAGTCCCTCCTAAGATTAAAATTTTCCTTTGGCAAGTTTTTCGTGGCCGCCTCCCGGCGGCTGACCAGATTCACAAGCGAAATGGGCCAGGCTCAGAGTTTTGTCATTTGTGCGGTGCCTTGGAAAACTCGGAACACATTTTTTCCATTGCGTGCTGGCCAAGTTGGTTTGGATTTATGTCAGATCTTGGCTTCAGGTTTCTTGGAACCCTTGTTCATTCTCTGAGCTTAGAAACCTAGCCAAAGTTTTGGTTGGGGTTACCAAGAGGGTGTTCTGGGTCGGCCTGGGTGCCTTATGCTGGGCTTTATGGACTATTAGGAATTTTTTTACTATTGAGCATATCTTCCCATCTAAGCCTGTTGAAGTTCTTTTCAAATCATGTATTCTATTGCAGCAGTGGAGATCATTGACTAAGGATGAAGATCGGGATGCCCTGGACTTGCTCATCGCCAAAATTCGGGCTTCGGCATCCCACATCTCCGGGCTGGTCCCGTCGTCTAATCAGGGTGTCGCTGTTTTCGTAGTTTGGTTCTAGTCTCTCTTTGCCGGCCTGCGCGCCGAGTATGGCAGGTTGCCTGTACCCCGTACTTTCGTTTGCTGGTCTCAAACCTTCTGCCGGCGAATTCGTGATGTTTCGCCTGTTGGTTCCGTTTATGTTCGGGTCTGTGACGCTGCCGTGTGGCTTTATTGATAAAGTCAGGCTATGGCCTTTTCTCTAAAAAAGTGTCCTACTTGGCACGGCTCCATATCCTATCTAAACACAATACAACTACAAGTACAACTGTAACCTACCTCGTACACTATATTCGACACAACTCCAATGAACACGCCCTAGATGAAGATATAAAGCCGGCACGTGGGTGGGCCCCACCACCGGACTCGCGGGCTATGCCTACGGCCCAGGGCCGTCGGCATAGGTCCATTGCCGTCGGCATAGATCTATGCCTACGGCTGCCGTCGGCATACCCCCGTCGGCGTAGATCACGTCAGCGTAGATGTGTCAGACCGTCGGCGTAGTATAGCCGTCGGCATAGGAGCATATGCCGACGGCCGTGGGAGAGCCGTCGGCATAGTTTAGCCGTCGGCGTTGTTTTCCGTCTGACGGCAACGGACGGCGCCGTCAACAGCGCTGGCGATTCAGGGGACGACACGTGGCGCATGTATGCCGATGGCTCGGCCGTCGGCATAGATGGAAATCTATGCCGACGGCCTAGCCGTCAGCATACCTGTGCCACGTGTCGTCCCCCGGCTTCTCCTGGCGGCAGGGCTATGCCTACGGCAAAGCCGTCGGCATAGATGGAAATCTATGCCGACGGCTTTGCCGTAGGCATATCTCTACCACGTGGCAGCTCCTGGTAACTCCTGGGCGTATATATGCCGACGGCTTTGCCGTAGGCATAGTTTTTTTTATTTTTTTTATTTTCCCTATTTTCTCTTTTCCAATTCATTTGACAGCATTTCAAAACAGAACAATATGAAATTATGCAGAAATATGACAATTCATCATGTGAACATACTCAAGTTCATCTAAACATACTCAAGTTCACCATCATCATCTAAACATACTCAAGTTCATCACATCATCTAAAGATCATCACCGATGGAAGTTCATGAACATAAAAGTAGTGCAAGACATGAAACATGATAAAAGTAGGAATATGAAAGGCATGGCACGATGGCCACATGCACAGAATCATCAAGCAAGAGCACCCCCGCCAAAACCACCACCTCCGCCAAAACCACCACCACCACCTCCGCCAAAACCACCACCACCACCTCCGCCAAAACCGCCATCGCGACCACCACCACTCTGCCAGATCGGAGTGACTGGGGTCGACGGAGCAGGAGTCGAGCCACCGGTCCCCTACATGTTTCAGAAAAGATTCTAACGGTAAATATGATATGATAGTGTTTCATGAACGAGAACTAGTTTGCTAGTAGTTAGGCAAATGTACTAACCGGACCATCACTGCCTAGTGCCACCCATTCATCGAACGTGGGCACGTGTGGGGGTTCTCCCGCAGGTGGTGGTGGGGGTCCTATTTGTGGTGGATCCGTGCGGTTAGTCCAAGATGCCAACATAGCCTGAATGTTAGTTAAACAAGCAAACTAGAAGATCAGAAGGAATGAAAGTGCAAAAATTTAGGTTGGTTTTAAGAGGGCAAAACTAACCGTCATCATCTGACGGTTGTAATCATCGTTTGCCTTCACTCGTTTCAAGTACTCCCGCACCTCGAGATTCCTATGCTCGACAAACTCCTTATATGCCTACATAATTTAGGTTGTTTCTAAGTGAGCAATGCTGAAAATAAACTGAGAATGCAAGATAGAAAAAGATAAAGAGGAAGTACTGGTGCTCCTCTGTATGGAAGCGATACCCATTCACATCATACTTTTCGCATGTCATGACGACGGGATCAAAACCCATAGAAACCCATCTCAATTCTTCATCCATTGATCCGGTCGGATCATTTCCCTACAAGTTTAATTGAAATTATAGGGTGCATGAGTTTAATTGAAATTATAGGGTGCATGAGTTTAATTGAAATTATAGGGTGCATGAGTTTAATTGAAAGTGTGAAAAATTACTTTCTCCATGAACCATGCAATGAAATTTTTCCTTCCATCAGCACCCTTTCGGAGAAGAGCAAGTGCCTCCGCTTCAGTAGGAGGCAGCATTCCTGTCCATTCTTCTTCAACGAATCGACTACAATAAGAAAAGTGGTATAAGAACTAGGCAAAGTGAACATAACGAATTGACTCAAAGAATGGTGCTAAGGTATTGCCTCATCCACTCATCCTCAACTTCCTTGATGTTGTGCAAGATATAGAACATGACATCCTCCTACTCATCTCGTGGCATGAGATAAGGTTTCGAGCATCCAGCCCTACCACCTTGCCCGATGAATAGAGGCAACTTGGGTTTATACTTGGGTTCTTCTGTATTGTATCGAGACACCTTATTGTGCAACGTGGGAACATGGTCCGGATAGTAGGCTGTCCTGAGGTCTGCCACCTACTCTAGGATAACTGCCTCAGCTATGGAAGCTTCAATCTTAGCTTTGTTGCCACATTTTTGTCTCAGATGCTTGTTCTGTCTCTCAGGGCCGTACTGCCAATGATTCTGCACAGGGCCCCCCAACAATACCTCGTTTGGGAGGTGCAAAATGAGATGTGTCATCGGAGTAAAGAAGCCTGGCGGGAAGATCTTCTCTAGCTTGCATATCAACTCCGGCGCCTTCTTATGCATTTCTTTCATCTTCTCAGGACATACTTCTTTAGCACAAAGCGTGCGGAAGAAATGGCTTAACTCCGCAAGCACACGCCAGACACGCTCGGGAACATAGCCCCGAACCATCACCGGCATAATCCGCTCAATCCATACATGATAGTCATGACTCTTGAGCCCGGTCACTCTGCCCGTTGAAAGATTGACCCCTTTACTTATATTCGACGCATAACCATCAGTGAACTTCACGACGTGTTTCAGCCACTTGAATGCCTCCATCTTATGATCCTTTTTAAGTACGAAGTCAGCATCTGGCTTGAACTAAGATTTTCGACTGCCTGTGGGAGGCTGCATGTGTAGACGTGGTCTATCACAAATATTTTGTTGATCAACTCTAGCATTAACATTATCCTTTGTCTTATCAGGAATGTTGAGGATTGTGCGAAAAAGGGACTCTGCGACATTCTTTTCGGTGTGCATCACGTCTATGTTGTATGGAAGTTTGAGGTCCTTAAAATAGGGAAGCTGCGTGAAGGGGGTAATGTGAGTCCAATTGTGCGTCTCACCATATCCTTCAAAAAATTTCCCTTTACCTTTTCCTTTTCCTTTGCCCTCGCCCTCGTCTTCGCCTGTGGCTTTGCCTTTGCCTTTGCCTTTGCCTTTCCCTTCACCGGCAGGCTTAAGAGCTTTCAGCTGAGCAAGCACATCCGCACCAGAAAACGTTGGAATCTCGTTTACTTCATGGACAACTTTGCCTTTTGTGAAGTTCTTCTTGTCTTCCCTATCAGGATGGTCTGGAGGGAGGAACTGTCGATGCAGGTCAAATGCAACATACTTGCCACCCTTCTTCAGCCAAATGAAAATCAAGGACTGCATGCACACTGGGCAAGGCATCTTTCCACTTGTACACCATCCGCAGAACAAGGCATAACCGGGAAAGTCATGCATGCAATATTGTAGCCAAACTTTCATCAAGAAATTTTTCTACAGATGTCGGTCATATGTCAACCTCGGGAAGTACCAAGAATGGTGCAAATCATCCACCAACGGCTGCATAAACACACTCAAATTCTTCCCCGGATATTCAGGCCCCGGAATTATAAGCGACAGGAACATGGTCTTGCGTTGCATTATGGCGCCGGGAGGGACATTCAGCGGAATAACAAATACGGGCCAACAGCTGTATGGATTAGACGACATACCATATGGATTGAACCCATCACCTGTTATAGCAATTCTGACATTCCCAGCCTCGGCTGCTTCCTCCGGGTACTCTATATCGAATGACTTCCATGCTTCACCTCCTGATGGATGTACAATATTTTTTGGATTGTACCTTTTCCCTTCCTTGTGCCACTTCATCATTTTGGCAGACTCCTCGGTGATGAAAAGGCGTTGCAGTCTTTTTATAAAATCAAGATACCGAAGAACCTTCACAGGGATTTTTAGCTGCTGCTTCTGACCATGCTTATCGACCACCTCAATATACCGAGAGGAACCGCACTTCCTACAGTACTTGTCATCCGCATACTCATGCCTAAACAAAAGGCAATTCTTTGGACAAACATGTATTTTCTCATAGTCCATCGAGAGCGCCTTCATGATTTTCTTCGTACCGTACATGGTTTTCGGCAGTTCATGGCCCTCAGGCAGGCTGTTAGCCCATACTCCCAGAAATGCTTCGAAGCAACCTCGGCTACAGCCGTACTCAGCCTTGACCGCCATCAGTTGCGAGATGGCATCCAGCACAGACAGCTTGGCACCCTCATAGAGAGGTTTCTTTGACGAGGCCAAGATTTCCAGGAAGGCCTTTGCGGTTTCCTCCGGCTCCTCCGGTTCATTCGCTGAATGTGACGGAGGTGTCGGCTGTGCAGCAAAGACATCATCTAGCATGTCTCTAACCCCATCGTCCTCATAACCAGCGACGCGTTGTCGTATCACATCCTCTCTACCACGGTCCCGCTGAGCAAAGTTTATCGACATATAAAGTTGGGCATAAATCCATGCATGCGAAGGTGCTTAGTCATCTCACTCTTATCTCTGCGAATACGCCTCTTACATCTGGCACATGGGCATTCTGGCACCATCCTCATTGGACTACGGAATATCTCTTTCAAAAACACATCAGTTTTCTCGACCCACTCTGTTGTTACTTGATTCCGACGGAAAAACCCACTATACATCCACTGATTATCTGCCATCTCTGCTTTATTGGAAGCCACACAACAAAATTAAGGATTCATTTAAATTACTCACATCAATATTTTATTTTTTACAAGGTTGACGAGAAACGACATTTAATCCACCTACATCTCTAATAGGTAAAGATGGGTCCTAATCCCACCCGAGAATGTGTAGATTGAGTACGTTGTCCATGCTCTACCCCATTCCGAGACAAAATTTCGGCAGCACCTCCCCGCTGTTCTCCAAATACACGTCTCGGCAAAATGCCGAGAGAATGTGCATCCGGAGAACAACAGGGAGGCGCCGCCGAAATCCTGTCTCGGAACGGGGTAGAGCATGAACAACGTACCCAATCTACACATCCTCGGGCTGTCCGTGGAAAGCGCTGGACAATCCGAAAGAGCTGCGGTGATAAATATGCAATTGAATGCATATTTATCGATGCAACCCTTTCGGACGGGAGACCTAGGTTACGCGACTTGATGTGAAATTTTAATCTAGTGACATGGAAAAAAAGTGGACGAGGTCATGGTATTGTTGCTCACCCTCCGATGTAGTCGATCAAAGGAGACGGACGATCGTGGACCAACACCTTCAACGTCGACAATCACTCCACGAAGATGGAACACCACAAATCCTGTTAATTACACCGAGTGAAAAAAATTTAGGTCATCACCTCACATTAAGCATTGATACTTTTAACTATCAAAAAAAATCATGTTTCGTCAAGTGTCAAATTTTGTCCTTCAATTTTTTTGCAACATCATCATGATTAAATAACCACTGATCATATCATAATTTTGCAGCACATCTCACATAGCTACTTAACATTAAGCACTGACACTTAAAACTATGAAAAAAATCTTATTTTGTCAAGTGTCAGATTTTGTCCGGTTCAATTTTTTTGACAAGATCATCATGATAAAAATAATCACTCATCTTATACCAATTTTAGAGCACATCTCAAATGACAAGATCATCATGATAAAAATAATGCAAACTAACAATCTAACATCCTAACATCCAACATTCAACTATATATCAACCTAACAACCTAACATCTAACATCTAACCTAACAATCTAACATCCAACATCCATCCATGCATTCATTCATCCATCCAACAGTAGAAAAAAATGGAAAAAAATGAAAAAAA
>NC_057813.1:407672629-407673620 GCF_018294505.1 Triticum aestivum | reverse complement strand
GGCGGCAGGTCGGGGTGGGGGGTGCGGCGGCGGCGCAGGTCGGGGTCGGGGGGTGCGGCGGCGGCAGCTCGGGGTGTGGGGAGACAGTGAGTGGATTGGGGGTAACGCGAGTGGATAAGGTCAACTATGCCGACGGCTAAGCCGTCGGCATAGCTCAGGGCGCCACGTGGCACCTATGCCGACGGCTTAGCCGTAGGCATACTTTTTTTTTCTTTTTTATTAACCACGTCACCGATCCGCGTACAAGCTTCCCTATGGCCGCAGCTATGCCGACGGCTTTGCCGTTGGCATATTTTTATTTTTACTTTTCTTATTTTGTATAAATTTTATAATGTTTTCTTATTTTTTATAAATATTTTAATGTTTTCTTATACATATTTTTTACATGCAGAACATTATTTAAAATGTACCATACATTTTCTTTAATGATTTGAAACATTATTTTTAATGACATGATCTTTTTTTATATTGTACAACAATTTTCTAAAATATCACGTATATTTTTTTCTATGGTCTCGTGAAAGGTGATACATAGGAGAGCAACTGACTGAGGGGTACCGTTACCGAGTGCCTGATCCGGTAACTATGCGAGTGCCTGATCCCTCTACTACCGTGTCATCGTCGTCCGTTAAGGGGGGCCACGCCCCGGAGACGCGTGCCGCCTCTTCGGACATGCCACCACACCACCCCGCATGTATGAGGGCCCGGTGCGATGCTCCGGTGGCATTGCTACCCCCCAGGGCCCCCAACCCGCCTAACCCTGTAGCGTTTGACCACGGGATCTAGCCCTTTGACTTTGCACGGACGGGATTTGACCAGTGGACCTCTCCACCTGGTTGTGTTAGGTCAGCCCATAGGAACACTTTGGAGCAACATCCGGGCCAGACCCACAGCAAGATCCCCTCCGTGTAGACCCGACGCGTCCGTTTCCCCCCTCCAGGTGCCGGCGGTGGCGCCGTCCGTGAGGGGGGCCAAACCCCGGAGACGCGTG
>NC_057813.1:407672032-407672331 GCF_018294505.1 Triticum aestivum | reverse complement strand
ACGCTCCGATGGCATTACTACCCCCCCCCCCAGGGCCCCTGTCCTGCCTAACCCTAGAGCGGTTGACCACGAGATCTTGCCCTTTGACTTTCCACGGACAGGCTTTGAACAGTGGACCTCTCCACCCGGTTGTGTTAGGTCAGCTCAGAGGGACACCTGGGAGCAACATCCGGGCCAAACCGACAGCTACATCCCCTCCGTGTAGACCCGATGCGTCCGTTTTCCCCCTCCAGGTGACGGCGGCGGCGCCGTCCGTGAGGGGGGGCACACCCGGACACGCGTGCCGGGCGTTTGCAACC
>NC_057813.1:407635053-407671837 GCF_018294505.1 Triticum aestivum | reverse complement strand
GGGACACCCGGGAGCAACATCCGGGCCAAACCCACAGCTACATCCACCGTGTAGACCCGAAGCGTCCGTTTCCTCCCTCCAGGTGCCGGCGCCGTCCATGAGGGGGGCACACCGCGGACGTGAGGGGGGTCACACTCTGGAGACGGGTGTCGGGCGTTTGCAACCACCACAAAACTTTTGTCGGCATAGCTGTTTTTGATTTTAATAAAATATAATGATCTATATTCAAAAGAACATGACCGCACATTATTAACGTGCTCGAAAAAATACAAACCATATATATATATATTCATAATATATGAAAAAATACAAACTACATATATATTCATATGTATATTTATATTTAACATGCTACATGTTAGTTTATATAAGAATACATAAAAAAGCTTAAAAAATACATATGAAAAAAAAAGTCTACCTATGCCGACGGCTATGCCGTCGGCATAGAGACGGCTAGGTTTTAGGCGGCGGGCGGCGTGCCGCGGATCGCTGACGTGGCATGTATGCCGACGGCAGCCGTCGGCTTAGCTCATGGACGGTGCGCCGCGGATCTGTGACGTGGCATGACGATATATGCCGACGGCCGGCCGTCTAGGCCGTCGGCATAGATTTGACGACGTTAGCCGCTGGTCACGGGCGGGGTTGCCGGGCCCACGGGTATGCCGACGGCTGCTGTCGCCATGTTCGCAGCTGGGCCGACGACATATGTATGCCAACGGGTGTCGTCGGCTTAGCTCGTGGTAGCCCAACGGCCAAGGTACGCCGACGGCCAAGACGTGGCTGTCGGCATAGCGCAAAGTAGGCCGACGGCAGCCATCGGCATTGATTTGGCCGTCGGGGTAGGGCCAGTTTCCGGTAGTGCCCCTACCAGGACGCGTGGTGCCCGCAGCGGGCGGTTTAAGCCTGAGAAAAATTCATCCGTTTTCTACAATCTAAACGGTTTTATATTCGTTTACAAAGGGCTAGGACTACTAGTTGCCAACGGGAAAGAAAATGTCGATATATATCTTGTGTCGATATGTAGTCACATATCTCATGCCATATTCAGTCCGAAGGCCGGGGGCGTTGCTTGCACACAACAACAATTCTATGTTGCTCTGCGCACAAGGAACCGATGGATCGGAAGCAAGGCAAGCAACGAGCAACAACATGGATGCATTATTAGCATGATCCAAATTAGACCAGCTCGCGAAAGCTGGTATGAACGACATAATAATCATCATCCTATAGCTAGCTAGTGTGTGTTTCTTGCCGTCTCCACCCATTCGATCGATCACGCGTAGCGTAGCCATTCTCTTGACGCTTGTCCAACTCCATGGATTCGGTTGCTTCTTGAATTTGCTTGTGCACATGCATGCATGGAGGCCGGCTTCAATTCCTTCATCATCTCGCTCGACGCCACATATATATGCGAGTGCGTCTGGTGCAAGTGTGCATACACCACTTTCCTTGTTTGTTCCGTGAAGAAGTAGATATACTGCATCACATGGGGAGCTGCGCGTCCAAGGACGACATGGCGGCGAGGCCGAGGAACGCGGCGGTGCACCCGTGCCCATGGATTACGCCGACGACGCTGCCGGCGCCCGGCCAGCGGGTCGCCGTGCGGATGCGCGCCAGCGAGTTCCGCGCTCTGCATGAAGCCACTGGTAGGGATACCAGCGGCAGAGATGCCGACGCCGGCGTCGGCCGTGCCATCCTGGACGGCTGCGTCACCGGTCGGTGGACGTGGTCACCAGCGTCCGCGTCCTACTTTGCAGGCTAGCCACCCATGCTGCGCATGCAGTCATGCACATAGATGACTTGTGTACATAATACTAGTGCATATGAATTCGTCTCTACATACATAGCTTCACAAACCTCCTGATCCATTCGTCTATGTGCGTATGTAGTTGTAATTGAGGAAAGACGAATTGGATTTGTGGCACAAATTACATACTCGGTTGGATCATCGCATGGCTTTGAGCCTTTAACTTGCGATCCAAGAACAAAAGGCGCACCATCGGAGGCAATTCAGTCCTAAAGCTAACAGGCTTTACCGCCATGGATTGGACACTGACAGCGATGTTACCCACTAACACACACGCGCTCGCTCTCTCACCCATTCTATGTACGAATCTTTGGCGTTCTTGGACGAACCGTGTGGTAGGTGCATGCATGGCCGCCAGCACGCGGCACCTGCGA
This sequence comes from Triticum aestivum, assembly GCF_018294505.1. NCBI lineage: Eukaryota > Viridiplantae > Streptophyta > Magnoliopsida > Poales > Poaceae > Triticum > Triticum aestivum. The sequence goes on along the minus strand of NC_057813.1, from coordinate 407,669,656 downwards.
CGCATACATTTTTGTCCAAGGAATCTCTATATCTTGTCCGATTGCCATCACGCCAAACGCAACTAAAATATGTCGTTAACAGGTTAGTTTCGGAGCTGGACTAGATAAATCCTAGATCTGTCCGCATGCATGTGCATGAACCGACCGACACATCACCGGTCTCGATCTTTTCCTAGTCTCATCTGCCCCCGGTCACCAGACGCATATTTGTGATCTATGGATGCATGTGTGTGCTCTAAACTCCGATCCAGCTGCCATGCGTTTACAGCCGGGTGACCCGAATCCGTCTTAAACACGGTCCAGTCAAAAAAAAAAAAATCAACCAGACGGACACCTCAAACGCCCAGTCTGACCGACAACCCTTAGACCCAGCTTAAATTGGGACGGATATAGGCGCCTGGGTGTGTCCGTTGCGTCGACCCGGCCCACGTTGACCCACCCAACCACACATATATTTCTCCCCATCCGCTTGCCGGGCCAAATCCTAGCCACTTCACTCCATTTTCCCGACTCCCCTTCACCACCCAAGCTCACCTCCGGTGATCTCCGTCCGTGTCCGGCACGGCGGACAGCGGATCTGACTTCGACCAGTCCGGATCCGTCGACTAGGGTGTCATCCTGTGCAGGTTGGAGGAGGCAATGGCCGTCCGCATTGCACTCCGACGATTCCGGGAGGACAGTGCCCGACCGACGGCAGGATATGCCCGGCGTGACTCCATAGCGTCCGCTCAATGGGCGCTCGGATCCCTCCAGGGCTGGATCATCATGGTCCCTGATGTGATCACCTACTATAGGCAAGGCCAAGGACCTGTCATACGGGGTCCACCTAGAGCCCCACACCATCATTGGTAGGTCTCAAGACCATACGCGCATTCGGATGCGAGCACTGGGAAGTCCACTCGGACACCTCGACGTCACTCGGCGACCAGTCCTCAGTCGGCACGACCACCACCACTCAGACAGGAAAGGTGGAAGGGTGACGCAGGAGCTGCAACGGTCGTGGAATCCTAAGTCATCCTTAAAGTAGAGTCATGACTGCCATTGTAGAATTCAGGGCTCCGCAGACCCAAGAAAGGTTCGAACTCTAGGGCATGTGCGAAGAACTCAACCTCTCCAGCCAACTGATTCATCACCCCCACGGCCTAGTTCGACGAGCAAACAAGAAGATGGACACGACAGTTTACCCAGATTCGGGCCACCTTGCGGTGTAAAACCCGACTCCTGCTTTGGGGTGGATTAGCCTCACGAGGGGCTGAGGATGAACTAGTACAAGGGAATAACATCCTCAGGAGGTTAGCTCTAGTGTGGGTGTGAGCTGAACGGAATCAATCGTCCAGTCCCCTGCTATGGTGGTGGCTAGCCTATATTTATAGTGGCCTTGGTCCTATTCCCCCAAAACATAGGCGGGAAGGGATCCCACAGTGGCCAATTTGAACGGGTACAAGTAGTACAACTTATCCTGACAAAAGGTGGTCTTCTCCTGCAAAGCTCTTGGTCGTGACGCTCTGGTGGGCTCGGTGATGACATCCGTCCTGCTGTCGTGGCGGTCTTGGTCTTGTTGCACGGGAATGGAAACCTTTGGGCGATTCCTTGGGACCCCGTGCCTGCGCTTGCCTCCTTAGCACCGAAGAGGAAACCTGCTGCTCTACGCCCGCTGGCGCCTTCCTGGCCTCGGTCGTCATGGCTTGCTTCACCGCAACCTCATGAGGTTGAGCACACGCATAGAAATCTCCGTTCCTCAGGAGGCAGCCTGGGGAGGCTGCTCCCTCCGAAGGCCTTGATGTCGCCCACCTCGCGAGGTTTGGCCCGTCGCGAGGGTCTTGTCTCGTTGGTGTTGTAGATGGGCCATACTAGGCCGTTGATGAATCCATGCCGTGGGCCGTAGGCAGGCAATTATGGGTACCCTGGTTCCCAGAACGCCGACAGTAGCCCCCGGGGCCAAGGCGCGCTCGGACTTGGCTTTGAGGCAAAGCCAAAGGGCAAGGGAAAGGTTTGTAGGAAGGCAAGTATGCAGACCGGGTTGACGCGTGGCGCTTAACGGGACGTGGGCGTCTCCACTTCCCCATGCTGCCTCAGCAACTGCCCCAGGCCGAAAAAAAGACTGGCGCCTGCCCTTGAGCCTTCATTGCCTTCTCCTCGCCTTGCTCCAGATCCCCTTTTCCTCCTGCCAAGAGCATCTCTAGATTTGCCAATTTTCTCCTCTGAAGGTCTTTGTTGATGGCATCCGGGAAGGCGAAGTCGGCCGCGCAAGACGCGAGTTCCTCCTCCTTGCCTGTGCCCGCCCTCGATGCGTCCTCCATCACAGAGAAGAAGCACTTCACCGCCGCGCTCCCGCTGACGGCGAGCGATGACAACGAGGGGAGGGAGACGGTGCTCCTGGCCGGCTCCACCGACCCTCGGAACTTGGCGGGGACGTTCTATCCCTTATTCCTCCACAACGTCTTCGCGGGGCTCGTCCCGCCCTTCTCTAGGTTCTTCACCGCCGTCCTTGACCACAACCAGATTCAGGCTTTGCATCTGCAGCCCAACTCCATCCTTCTCTGGTCCATCTTTGTCTTCTACTGCGAGGCGTTCGTGGGCGTGATGCCCTCCGTGGCACTCCTCTGCCACTTCTTCTATGTCCGGATGCACGACCCAACCCAACGCTCCGGTTGCGTCTCCTTCGCCGTGGCCCATAGTGGCAACGCGCTTGTGAGGGCTGGGCAGAAGGTGGAGAACTTCTAGCGCAAGTGGGTCTTCATGGATGCCAAGGGCTCCCACGCGCGGCTGGAATTGCTGACCGAGCTGCCAAAGAAGCTCGATCGGTGGGGTCATGAGAAGCTCAGCGACCCTCGGGCGACACCGGTCCTGAGGAAGATGAAGGCAGACTTGGAATCTAGGGCGCTGACGGGGGCCATGCTCGTTAAGGAGTTCCTAATGCAGTGTCTGGCCCCGCTCCAAGCACACTCGCGCCCCATGTGGGATTTCAAGGGCGCGAAGGACGGCATCCGGCTGCGCCCGGGGAGCCTGAGAGGCGAAGAGCTGAGCAAGGCCGTGCTCACCCTGCCCGAGAAGGATCCGGGCAGCCTTCATCCCACTGTACCATCGTGGCGACGGGGCGGAGCTGGTCACCGCCATGCCCATCTTCAATAAGCCCGGGCTCGTGCCGCCTGAGCCCCCCAACTCCTCGGTTCCGGTATCTTTCGATGATGACTCCAGGGAGAAGGGGAAGGAGTACTCGGAGGCGACTATGCATGATGTGGCAGAGACCCCTCCCTCGTCATAGAGCAAGCTTCTCCGCGGCCTTTCCGATGATGACGATGCCGTCGAGCCCTCGGTTGAGGAGTCTCCGCACTCCACCGGGGTCGTCATGAGGTCCGGGGCCACCCCCTCACGGAGGTCAGGCCGAGCGACTCCGAAGAAGGGCGAGGAGGCATCCCTTCCTCGAGGCGACACCTCCGCCTTGCCACCTGCCATCGCCACACCGAGGCCAGCCATAGAGTTTCTCGCCGAATCTCAGGGCACGACGAAACCTGCACTCAAGAAGGTTGGGGGTGCCCTGGCCCTAGCCAGGAAAAGGGCATACATCGCCGCTGACAAGTAAGTATCTTGCCTTGTTGTCATTTTCCATCCTTGATGTCGTGCCCACAACGCTCCCCTCCTGGTGACCAGGATGGAGACCGTGGTGAAAAAGAGGAGGAGGGGGCTGGGACCCCAGAGGCAACATCGTCCGCCGTGGTGGTGGTGGCCCTGGCGTAGACGAAGGAGACCGTCCCGCGCTTGCCCGTGAAGAAGCGGGCCCCTAAAGGCACGGCGGCAGAGCATGAGGAGAAGGCTGCCTTCTTGGCTCAGTAGACTCCGGAGCCGCTCGTCCCCATCACACCCGCGGGAGGCTCAGGGGCTTCAGAGCCCCCTGCTGCCCTTGTTGCTGTGGTGCCAATCCAAGTGCCAGTGCCGCCTCCTCCCCAGGCCCTCGCGTTGGCGGACTGTGACCCACTCGTCAGGCCCAGGGCACTGGAGGAGGCCTACACCGCTCTGGACAAGCTCCGAACCGATCTCCAAGGCGTCGACAGGTGCATGGCGATGGGGCGCATGGGGCTGATCTCGGGGTGGCTCCAGGCCGACGTGTCTGTCAAGACTGCCTAGGGCCGGGCCGTCACTGCCACCGGAGAGGGCAAGAAGGAAGCCGGCAAGGCCACGGTGGCTCGTGACGCGGTGCTGGCCGACGCAGCGTCCGCCAAGGAGTGTTGCGACACGGCAAAAGCAGAGTTGAAGGCTCTCCGCGAGGAGCAGGCTGACCAAACCCTTCGGCTCCAAGAACGTGAAGAGGAGCGCAAGGCTTGGGAGGCGGCACTCACCGATTGCGACGCCAAGCTGGCCCAAGCGGCCGAGGACCAAGCTGCAGAGTGGGACCACCTAGGCAAGTTGAAGGAGGAGGTGGACAGGGCCCAGGCGTCCCACGCCCAGCTTGTCTCTGAGGAGACGTCCCGGCTGGAGGCCAGGAAGAAGACCCTCGTCGCCGCAAAGAAGGCGGCAACCACGGGGCGCGAAGCCTTCGTCGCCCTCGAGCTGAGGTCCCGCACGACGCTGCACTCCCTTTACGGGGAAGGGAACGAGAAGCCGCTGGCGACTCCGGAGGATGGCCTTCTGGGCTTCTCCCCAAGCTCGCCGATGCGCTTGAAGGCGTTGCTGCTGGAGTGGACTCCATGGTGGAGGGGGAGTGCCGCGCGCTTTTCACCGCGGCTGCGGCGCGTGTCTTCAGCCACCTCCACCTTCGGGAGTCAAGCCTCGACCTCGGCAACCTGACCGAACCGGTGGCTTCTGAATCCCGCGACACTGATGCCGAGGTCGTGAAGAAGCCAGCGGAGGCCCTACTGGAGAAGTTCCTCTGCATCCCCGAGCCCGCGGCTGTTGCGACCGAAGACGACAAAGAATATGGTGGCGGCGTCATTGTCGACGGGCTTCGTAAGGCGGGCGACAACGGAGGTCGAGGTGATGGCGGCGCTTCCTCCCAGTTCGTTCCTGCAACATCTGTTGTTCCTCATGGAGGCGTGAGAACTTCTATTTAAATTTGTGGAACATTTGTAATAATTAGCTGGAACTCCGTGATTTCCTTTTTGCCTTAGTGTTCTAGGTCAGGAAGGCCCGGCCCCGCGCGTACCTCAGCCGCCATTGGGGCATCCGGATCACCAGGACGAGACCCAGGGGTAAGGAGCTACGCATCCAGTGAGGCCCCTGAGTCGTGATGCTCAGGGGTCCCTCTTGACGTGCGAACAACTTCGACTTTCTGCGAGTCAGATTGCCATGAGGGCACTGGTGCTCTGCATCGGCAGGGCCTGACCCCGCACATACCTCAACCGCCGTTGGGGCGTCTGGATAACCAGGAGGAGACCAAGGGGTGAGGGGCTACGGGGCCAGCGAGGCCCTTGAATCGCGATGCTTAGGGGTCCCCCTTCACGTACGAGTTACCTTCATGACCTCCATAACTTTTCCCGTCAGCCTTTGCCTGGGAGAGGTGCGCAAGGACCAGGTGTAAGGACCTGGTGAGGTGTCGTGCGCCAGGTTGATCCTGAGCGTAGCCCCTGTGTCCAGCCCCTGTGCGCTCATCACAGGGAGAGGTTGATCGGTCGGACAAGCGGCCATCATGAGGTTGGTGCAGCCCGGAGGCGCCCTTGATTGTTTATTCACTAGCACAGAGCATGGTGCTTCCACTCTTGCATGGGCATAGCCGCTCCTCAACCGCGTCGTCCACCAGCGCGGAGCATGGGGCTTCCACTGGTGCGTGGGTGGGAGCTCCCTCGGGGGGTAGACTCCAGGGCATGTACAACCCCGTCCTGACACATGGCTAGTATGGCAGGACTGGAGGAGGTGTATATGGGCACCCGTGAGCTAGCCCGGGACTCACGAGGCCCTACCTCAAGGTGGGTTGCACCTGAATTCTTTATTCGGAACATTTGTGAGGGTCCTGCGAGATGTTTAGGTGGCATGCACCGACTAAATCTCCGGAGGACATCACATGAGAAGGCCAAACACCAACGACCCAGGAGGTGACGTGAACGGGTCTGGCCCGCCAGACAGTGCTCAGCCGTTGGGTTTATCGACAATGTAGGGATGAACCAGAGCATAGCGACATGCCCAGTCTTCTCATGCAACAATCCCAAGGAAAGATAACCGGCGCGCGGCTCCCGAAGCGGCGAGGCACCAGGTCGCATGCTCTAACTCATCCACTCTCGATTAGCTCATGCGAGAACAAGGCACCAAGGACCACAGGAGGTGACGTACACGAGAGCTGGCCCGCGAGACAGAGCTCGGCAACTTGGGTTTAGCGACGCTGCAGGGACGGACCCAAGCACAGACGTCGTGCCAATCCTTAATCATGAGGCGGTCGTGGGCGGTTTTGTGAGGGTGCATGACATTCATGGTGGCGAAGCACCGAACATGCAGGTGGTAATATATAAAGCAACTCATGAAGGAATAAGGCCAGTTCTGATATATGTGCAAGGCGATACATGCTGTAGGGATGGACCCATACAACTTGAGGATAATGCAGCTTGAGGGGAGCCCTCAACTAAACAAACCAAAAACTCACCTGGCACCGTCGTTGTAGAGGCGTTGGAGAAGCTGAAGATGCGAAGAAGCTGGAGATGCGTGATGCAGAAGTTGCTCCTGACGAGTCGGCCGACTGCTGAGTCCCGGGGGGCTCCGGAGGTCCGCGGGGCTTGCGATGTTCCGACACCTCCTCCATCAGGAATGCCTGGTGCCTGGCCTTGTGAGCTGTCAGAATGCCCTACATGTAGTGCCGGTGTAAGGCAGTCGCGTTCGGCATGCCAAATGGCATGCAGACATAGCTGTGGGGGCGGCCCCCACACCGGCCAACGCGGGACGACCAGAAGAGCTCCTGAGAAGCATCCCTGTTGAGGCCTGGGATGTTGACGCAGACGCGCAGCTTGCCACCCACTTCGGGGGCGGCAGCTGCACCGGATGACGCAGGGCAGCACTCTCCATGCATGGCTCGCGCCTCCTGAAGCTCCTCGATGCCTTGGTGATGAACTCCTGAGCGCCTCGTGCCTTGCTCACGGAAGCATGCCTTGAAGCACGCCTCCACGTGGTTCCCGAACGCCTCCCTCGTGATGCTGGATAGGTCAGAGGCCCTCTAGACGAGAGCCCCCGAGCCCGTCTTGAGAGGGGCATCGGGCGCGCCTTCCTATGCAAGAGAGGAAGGTGCCCCAGCAGTGGGCGCAGGGCCTGAGGCACCATTGTCGGACGTCCCAGCCTCCTGACAGCCCTTGAGGAGGAGCTGATTCTTCTTCTTGGGGACGGCCTCAGGAGGACGGATGGCACCCTCGTCTTCTGAGTTCTCTACTCTTCGTCCTTGTAGGCACGCTCGAGGAAGCACACCACATCCTTCTCGTCGCAGGTGACCATGATGATACCGCCACTTCCTGGCATCTTGAGGACGTTGTAGCCGTGGTGAGTCGCTGCCATGAACTTGGCGAGGGCCGGATACCCGAGGATGGCGTTGTACGGGAGGCGAATGTGGGTGACGTTGAAGTTAATGAGGTCGGTGTGGTAGTTGTCGTGCTCGTCGAAGGTGACAGGAAGGTGAATCTGCCCTATGGGTATGGTGGATCCATCGGTCACTCCTGAGAAAGACTTGGTGGGCGGAAGTTGGTCATATGGCACCTGGAGCATGTCAAACGTCTTGACGGAGGGGACGTTGAGCCCCACTCCACCGTCGATGAGAGTCTTGGTGACAAGGACGTTGCCGATGGTCGGCGAGCAGAGCATCGAGAGCGCACCAGCGATGGCGGAACACTTGAGCAGGTCTATAGAATCGAAGGTGATGGCGTACTTGGACCACCAGAGGGGACGCGGCGTCTCGAGCTTGGGGAGGGCTGCGTTCACCTCACAAGTGAACTGCTTGAAGATGCGATGAGAGGCGGGAGCCTGAGCGCCACCCAGGATGCAGGCAATGGCGCGAGGCTCCTGGAAGCCCCCAGCCCCATCGTCTTGTCGGTGGTCATCGTTCCTCCTTGGCGGCGGCAGCGGAGGGAGGCCGACATTGCCCTAAGGACGGTCCTCACAAGGGTGGTCTCTGCAAGGGCTATCGCAAGGTGTGACCTACCAGCGGTCCTGGCGAGGGTCGCGGTTATCCTAGCAACCACCACCGCGGCCTCCCCCATGACCGTAGCCACGGTCGTTGCGCTCGGTACGGTGGCCAAAGCGCCCATCATGGATCACCCTGAACTCTTGGCAGTCATTGGTGTTTTGGCTATGGATGTTGTGGAAGACACAGAACAGGCGGCTGCCTTGGAGGACTCGGGGTGGTCGCAGCCGCACTTCATCTCAGGTTCAGCCGCGAGCACAACTGGACCCTTGCGCTTTACGTCCTTAGCTTTGGCCTTCTTGTCTTTAATATTGACCTCCGGAAACTTCCAAGAGGGAGAGCGACCTTCCTCTACCCTCACGCATCTGGTTGCCATGTTAAACATCTCCAGACCCGAGCACAAGTCCTCATGCATCGCAAGCTCTTCCTTCATCTTGACATACTGGACACCCTCGGAGAATGCTGTAATGATGGCCTCATCCGACACCTTCGAGACCTTGAGGCGGACGTTGGTAAAGCGTTGTATTTACTTATGCAGGGTTTTGCCTGGCTTCAGCTTGATGCGTTGCAGGTCGCTTGCCCTAGGAGCGCGACCGCGAGTGCCTTGGAAGTTGGCGATGAAGCGCTCGCAGAGCTTGTCCCAAGAAGAGATCGACCCCATGGGAAGGTTCAGGAGCCAGGAGCGTGCGCCTGAAGGAAATATGCTCTAGAGGTAATAATAAAGTTATTATTTATTTCCTTAATTCATGAAAAATGTTTATTATTCATGCTATAATTGTATTAACCGGAAACTTAGTACATGTGTGAATACATAGACAAAACATATAGTCCCTAGTATGCCTCTAACTGACTAGCTCGTTAATCAAAGATTGTTATGTTTCCTAACCATAGACATGTGTTGTCATTTGATGAACAGGATCACACCATTAGGAGAATGATGTGATGGGCATGACCCATCCGTTAGCTTAGCATTATGATCGTGTTAGTTTCATTGCTACTGCTTTCTTCATGACTTATACAAGTTCCTCAGACTACGAGATTATGCAACTCCCGAATACCGAAGGAACACTTTGTGTGCTACCAAACGTCACAACGTAAAAGGGTGATTATAAAGGTGCTCTACAGGTGTCTCCGAAGGTGTTTGTTGGGTTGGCATAGATCGAGATTAGGATTTGTCACTCCGTGTTTCGGAGAGGTATCTCTGGGCCCTCTCGGTAATACTCATCACTATAAGCCTTGCAAGCATTGTTACTAATGAGTTAGTTATAGGATGAAGTATTATGGAACGATTAAAGAAACTTGCCGGTAATGAGACTGAACTAGGTATTGAGATACCGACGATCGAATCTCCGGCAAGTAACATACCGATGACAAAGTGAACAACGTATGTTGTTATGCGGTTTGACCGATAAAGATCTTCGTAGAATATGTAGGAACCAATATGAGCATCCAGGTTCCACTATTGGTTATTGACTGGAGATGTGTCCCGGTCATGTCTACATAGTTCTCGAACTCGTAGGGTCCGCATGCTTAACGCTCGATGACGATCGGTATTATGAGTTTATGTGATATGTTGTACCGAAGATTGTTCGGAGTCCCGGATGTGATCATGGACATGACGAGGGGTCTCGAAATGGTCGAGACATAAAGGTTGATATATTGGACGACTATATTCGGACACCGGAAGTGTTCCGGAGAAGTTTCGGATAAAACTTGAGTACCGGAGGATTACCGGAACCCCCCGGGGTACTAAAGGGCCTCGATGGGCCCTACTGGAGAGAGAGAATGGCCAGCCAGGGCATGCTGCACGCCCCCTCCCCCTAAGTCTGGATATGACAAGGAAGGGGGGCGGCGCCCCCCTTGCCTTCCCTCTCTCCCTCTCCTTCCTTCCCCCTCTCTTCCCCAAGTTGGAAACCTACTAGGAATAGGATTCCTAGTAGGAATCCTACTTGGGGCGCGCCCTACATGGGCCGACCGTCCTCCCCCCTTGCTCCTTTATATACAGGGGCAAGGGGGCACCCTAGAACACACAAGTTGACAATTGTTTACCCGTGTGCGGTGCCCCCCTCCATAGTTACACACCTCGGTCATATCGTCGTAGTGCTTAGGCGAAGCCCTGCGCCGGTAACTTCATCATCACCTTCACCACGCCGTCGTGCTGACGAAACTCTCCCTCGGCCTCAACTGGATCAAGAGTACGAGGGACGTCTCCGAGCTGAACGTGTGCTGAACGCGGAGGTGCCATACGTTCGGTTCTTGGATCGGTTGGATCACGAAGACGTTCGACTACATCAACCGTGTTAACTAAACACTTCCGCTTTCGGTCTACGAGGGTACGTGGACACACTCTCCCCTCTTGTTGCTATTCATCACCTAGATAGATCTTGCGTGATCATAGAATTTTTTTTTTTGAAATTACCGCGTTCCCCCACCAATGGCATCCGAGCCAGGTCTATGCGTAGATGTTATATGCACGAGTAGAACACAAAGAGTTGTGGGCGGTAATAGTCATACTGCTTACCAGCATGTCATACTTTGATTTGGCGGTATTGTTGGATGAAGCGGCTCAGACCAACATTACGCGTATGCTTACGCAAGACTGGTTCTACCGACGTGCTTTGCACATAGGTGGCTGGTGAGTGTCTGTTTCTCCAACTTTAGTTGAATCGAGTGTGGCTACGCCCGGTCCTTGTTGAAGGTTAAAAAAGCACACTTGACAAAAAATCATTGTGATTTTGATGCGTAGGTAAGAACAGTTCTTGCTAGAAGCTCGTAGCAGCCACATAATACTTGCAACAACAAAGTAGAGGACGTCTAACTTGTATTTGTAGGGCTTGTTGTGATGTGATATGGTCAAGCATGATGTGATATAAATTGTTGTAAGAGATGATCATGTTTTGTAACAAAGTTATCGGCAACTGGCAGGAGCCATATGGTTGTCACTTTATTGTATGTAATGCAATCGCCATGTAATTGTTTTACTTTATCACTAAGCGGCAGTGATAGTCGTAGTAACAATAGGTGGCAAAACGATAACGATGCTACGATGGAGATCAAGGTGTTGAGCTGGTGACGTTGGAGATCATGACGATGCTTCGGTGATGGAGATCATGAGAACAAGATGATGATCGCCATATCATGTCACATATTTTGATTGCATGTGATGTTTACCCTTTATGCATCTTATTTTTCTTAGAATGTCGGTAGCATTATAAGATGATCCCTTACTAAGTTTCAAGGTACAAGTGTTCTCCCTGAGTATGAACCATTGCTACAGTTCGCCGTGCCGAAACACCACGTGATAATCGGGTTTGATAAGCTCTACGTTCACATACAACGGGTGCAAGCCAGTTTAACACACGCAGAATACTCAGTTTAAACTTGACGAGCCTAGCATATGCAGATATGGCCTCGGAACATTGAGACCGAAAGGTCGAGCGTGAATCATATAGTAGATATGATCAACATAGTGATGTTCACCATTGAAAACTACTCCATATCACGTGATGATTGGACATGGTTTAGTTGACACGTGATCACTTAGATGATTAGAGGGATGTCTATCTAAGTGGGAGTTCTTAAGTAATATGATTAATTGAACTTTAATTTATCATGAACTTAGTACCTGATAGTATTTTGCATGTCTATGTTGTTGTAGGTCAATGGCTCGTGCTACTGTTCCTTTGAATTTTAATGCGTTCCTAGAGAAAGCTAAGTTGAAAGATGATGACAGCAACTACACGGACTGGGTCCGTAATTTTAGGATTATCCTCATTGCTGAACAGAAGAATTATGTCCTGCAAGCACCACTAGGTGCCAGGCCTATTGCAGATGCTACTGATGACGTTAAAAATGTCTGGCAGAGCAAAGCTGATGACTACTCGATAGTTCAGTGTGCCAAGCTTTACGACTTAGAATCGGGACTTCAAAGACGTTTTGAATGTCACGGAGCATATGAGATGTTCCAAGAGTTGAAGTTAATATTTCAAGCAAATGCCCGAGTTGAGAGATATGAAGTCTCAAATAAGTTCTACAGCTGTAAAATGGAGGAGAATAGTTATGTCAGTGAACACATACTCAAAATGTCTGGGGTATCATAATCACTTGACTCAGCTGGGAGTTGATCTTCCAGTTGGTTGTGTCATTGACAAAGTTCTTCAATCACTGCCACCAAGCTATAAAGGCTTCGTGATGAACTATAATATGCAAGGGATGAACAAGACTATTCCCGAGCTCTTCGCGATGCTAAAGGCCGCGGAGGTAAGAATCGAAAAGGAGCGTCAAGTGTTGATGGTCAATAAGACCACTAGTTTCAAGAAAAAGGGCAAAGGGAAGAAGGGGAACTTCAAGAAGAACGGCAAAAAGGTTGCTGCTCAAGAGAAGAAACCCAAGTGTGGACCTAAGCTTGAAACTGAGTGCTTCTACTATAAAGGGACTGGTCACTGGAAGCGGAACTGCCCAAGTATTTGGCGGATAAGAAGGATGGCAAAGTGAAAGGTATATTTGATATACATGTTATTGATGTGTACTTAACTAATGCTTGGAGTAGCGCCTGGGTATTTGATACTTTTGTTGCTCATATTTGCAAATCAAAATAGGGGCTACAGATTAAGCGAAGATTGGCTAAGGACGAGGTGATGATGCGCGTGGGAAATGGTTCCAAAGTTGATGTGATCGTCGTCGGCACGCTACCTCTACATCTACCATCGGGATTAGTTTTAGACATGAATAATTGTTATTTGGTGCCAGCGTTGAGCATGAACATTATATCTGGATCTTGTTTAATGCGAGACGGTTATTCATTTAAACTAGAGAATAATGGTTGTTCTATTTATATGATTAATATCTTTTATGGTCATGCACCCCTGCTGAGTGGTCTATTTCTGTTGAATCTCGATAGTACTGATACACATATTCATACTGTTGAAGCCAAAAGATTGAAGTTTAATAATGATAGTGCAACTTATTTGTGACACTGCCATTTGGGTCATATTGGTGTAAAGCGCATGAAGAAACCCCATGCTGATGGACTTTTGGAATCACTTGATTATGAATCACTTGGTGCGAACCGTGCCTTATGGGCAAGATGACTAAAACTCCGTTCTCCGAAATGATGGAACGAGCTACTGACTTCTTGGAAATAATACATACCGATATATGCGGTCCAATGAGTATTGATGCTCGTGGTGTGTATCATAATTTTCTTACCTTCGTAGATGATTTGAGCAGATGTGGGTATATCTACTTAATGAAGCATAAGTCTGAAACATTTGAAAAGTTCAAAGAATTTCAGAGTGAAGTGGAAAATCATCGTAACAAGAAAATAAAGTTTCTATGATCTGACCGTGGAGGAGAATATTTAAGTTACGAGTTTGGTCTTCACTTGAAACAACATGGGATAGTTTCACAATTAACGCCACCTGGAACACCACAGCGAAATGGTGTGTCCGAACATTGTAACCATACCTTATTAGATATGGTGTGATCTATGATGTCTCTTACTGATTTACTGCTATCGTTTTGGGGTTATGCTCTAGAGACGGCTGCATTCACTTTAAATAGGGCACCATCAAAATCCGTGAGACGACGCCTTATGAATTGTGGTTTGGCAAGAAACCAATGTTGTCGTTTCTTAAAGTTTGGGGTTGCGATGCTTATGTTTAAAAGCTTCAACCTGATAAGCTCGAACCCAAATCAGAGGAGTGCGTCTTCATAGGATACCCAAAGGAAACTATTGGGTACACCTACTATCACAGATCCAAAGGCAAAATCTTTGTTGCTATGAATTGATCCTTTCTAGAGAAGGAGTTTCTCTCGAAAGAAGTGCGTGGGAGGAAAGTAGAATTTGATGAGGTAATTGTACCTTCTCCCTTATTGGAAAGTAGTTCATCACATAAATTGGTTCTAGTGATTCCTACACCAATTAGTGAGGAAGTTAATGATGATGATGATGAAACTTCAGATCAAGTTACTATAGAACCTCGTAGGTCTTCCAGAGTAAGATTCGCACCAGAGTGCTACGGTAATCTTGTTCTTGAAGTCATGTTACTAGACCATGATGAACCTACAAACTATGAGGAACCGATGATGAGCACAGATTCCGTGAAATGTCTTGAGGCCATGAAATCTGAGATGGGATCCATGTATGAGAACAAAGTTCGGACTTTAGTGGACTTGCCCGATGATCGGCAAGCCATAGAAAATAAATGGATCTTTAAGAAGAAGACCGACGCAGACGGTAATGTTACTATTTACAAAGTTGGACTTGTTGCGAAAGGTTTTCGACAAGTTCAAGGAGTTGACTATGATGAGACTTTCTCACCGGTAGTGATGCTTAAGTCTGTCTGAATCATGTTAGCAATTGCTGCATTTTATGATTATGAAATTTGGCAAATGGATGTTAAAACTGCATTCCTGAATGGATTTGTAGAAGAAGAGTCGTATATGATGCAACCGGAAGGTTTTGTCGATCCAAAGGGTGCTAGCAAAGTGTGCAAGCTCCAGCGATCCATTTATGGACTAGTGCAAGCCTCTCAGAGTTGGAATAAATGCTTTGATAGCATGATCAAAGCATATGGTTTTATACAGACTTTTGGAGAAGCCTGTATATACAAGAAAATGAGTGGCAGCTCTGTAGCATTTTTGATCTTGTATGTAGACGACATATTGTTGATTGGAAATGAAACATAATTTCTGGATAGCATAAAGGGATACCTGAATAAGAGCTTTTCTATGAAAGACCTGGGAGAAGTTTCTTACATATTGGGCATTGATACGTCTCCAACGTATCTATAATTTTTGATTGCTCCATGCTACTTTATCTACTGTTTTGGACTATATTGGGCTTTATTTTTCACTTTTATATTACTTTTGGGACTAACCTACTAACCGGAGGCCCAGCCCAGATTTGCTGTTTTATGCCTATTTCAGTGTTTCGAGGAAAAGGAATATCAGACGGAGTCAAAACGGAACGCAATCAACTGGAGAAGTTAATTTTGGAAGGAAACCAACCTGATGGGCTTGGAGTGCACGTTAGGGGAGTCCCGGGCTGCCCACGAGGGTGGGGGCGCGCCCCCCCCCTCCCCCTGGGTGCGCCCCCTACCTCATGAGCACCCCGGAGGTCCACCGACGTACCCCTTGCACCCATATATACCTATGTACCCTAAAACTTCCAGAACAGAAAATAGATCGGGAGTTCCGCCGCCGCAAGCCTCTATAGCCACCAAAAACCTCTCGGGAGCCCGTTCCGGTGCCCTGCCGGAGGGGGAACCCATCACCGGTGGCCATCTTCATCATCCCGGCGCTATCCATGACGAGGAGGGAGTAGTTCACCCTTGGGGCTGAGGGTATGTACCAGTAGCTATGTGTTTGATCTCTCTCTCTCGTGTTCTCTCTTATGTTCCCTCTATGGCACGATCTTGATGTATCCCGAGCTTTGCTATTGTAGTTGGATCTTATGATGTTTCTCCCCCTCTACTCTCTTGTGATGAATTGAGTTTCCCCTTTGAAGTTATCTTATCGGATTGAGTCTTTATGAGAACACTTGATGTATGTCTTGCTGTGATTATCTGTGGTGACAATGGGATATCATGTGCCACTTGATGTATGTTTTGGTGATCAACTTGCAGGTTTCGTGACATTGGGAACCTATGCATAGGGGTTGGCACACGTTCTTGACTCTCCGATAGAAACTTTGGGACACTCTTTGAAGTACTTTTATGTTGGTTGGATGAATCTGAGATTGTGTGATGCATATCGTATAATCATGCCCACGGATACTTGACATGACAATGGAGTATCTAGGTGACATTAGGGTTTTGGTTGATTTGTATCTTAAGGTGTTATTCTAGTACGAACTCTTTTATAGATTGATCCGAAAGAATAACTCTGAGGTGGTTTCGTACCCTACCATAATCTCTACGTTTGTTCTCCGCTATTAGTGGCTTCGGAGTGACTCTTTGTTGCATGTTGAGGGCTTGTTATATGATCTATCTATGTTATTATTGTTGAGAGAACTTGCACTAGTGAAAGTATGAACTCTAGGCCTTGTTTCCTATCATTGCAATACCGTTTACGCTCACTTTTATCACTTGTTACCTTGCTGTTTTTATTATTTCAGATTACAAATACCTTTATCTACCATCTATATTGCACTTGTATCACCATCTCTTCGCCAAACTAGTGCACCTATACAATTTACCATTGTATTGGGTGTGTTGGGGACACAAGAGACTCTTTGTTACTTGGTTGCAGGGTTGCTTGAGAGAGACTATCTTCATCCTACGCCTCCTACGGATTGATAAACCTTAGGTCATCCACTTGAGGGAAATTTGCTACTGTCCTACAAACCTGTGCACTTGCAGGCCCAACAACGTCTACAAGAAGAAGGTTGTGTAGTAGACATCAAGCTCTTTTCTGGCGCCGTTGCCGGGGAGGTTAGCGCTTGATGGTATATCTTTAGATCTTGCAAATCGAATCTTTTTGTTTCTTGTTTTAGCACTAGTTAGTCTATAAAAGAAAGCTACACAAAATTGGAGTTGAGTTTGTCTCATACGCTTCACCTTTTTAATATCTTTCGTGAGTATGATGGAAAGGATAATTGTGCTCAAGTGCTAGAAGAAGAAATCTCTAAATTGTTTGGCACTAAATCTTTGAATGATGAGCATAATTGCAATGTTGTTAGTACGAATTCTTTGAATATCCATGATGCTAATGATGATTGCACTAGTTATGATGAAAATATCTCTTATGAGCATGTCAACTTTTGTGGAGTGCATGTTTTCATGAATACACCCAATAGGGAAGATAGATATTGCAAGAGGAATAAGTACTTAGAAACCAAATTGTTGCAAGAAGAGTTAGATGAATGTGCTGAAAGATTCAATATTTTTTGCGCCCCTTGTGAACTTTGCAATGAACATGGTCATTTAAAGCTCCAATGCTATTTGTTTCATGATCAAGTCGTGTCCAAATATTGTGATAATTTGATTACCCTTGAGCATCATAAGGAGCCTAGCCTTCTTTTGGGGTATGAAGAAATGAAACGTATAACTGAGGGTATTCCAAAATTTAATCTTGATAGAATTCTTGATTTTGATCTAGAGAAGATTTATATGTATTGTGCGGTGAATTGCATGGAAAATCCTTATATTGCCAATTACATAAAGAAAAGAAAACAAATAGAGGATGATGAGAATACTAATGAAAGGGAAGAGACTTCCCAATCTCCTCCTATTATTTCTAATGACGAATCAGGTAACGAGGAGGAGCTTTCTATTCAACCAATCTCATCAATAAGGAGCTCAAAGAGGAAGGTTGAACCTACACATAATGTGAAGAATAAAAAGAAAAGAAGGAGCAACAAAGGTAAAAAGGTATCCCTCCCAAATGATGTTGCTCCTACTACTCATTGTGATGATGATAATTGCTATACTAAATGTACTATCAATATTTTTAATGATGAGAGTGATTATGCTTATGATACGAAAGGGACCAAGCTTGGGGAAGCTATGTTTGATTGGGATGAAATATTTGAGAATATATTTGCTGGAATTAATGTTTGTCCCAAGCTTGGGGATGCTGTGTTTAATGAAGATGATATTTTTAGCATCCCAAGTTTTGATATGCAAAGTTGTTATGATGATAGCATGCCTCCTACCTATGATGATTATATTGATGAAAGTGGGTTCGGAAGAGAGTCAACTTTAGGAAGTAGTGATCCCACTATTTTGGAGGATGTTTAATTTTATTGTGATGAATACGAAAGTGGATTTGGAAGAGTGGTAACTTTATTTAGTGATTCCACTATCTTGGGAGAGGTTTCAATCGATTATGATGAGAACGAAGTTGCTACTTATGATGATTATTGTGATGAAACTTATGCTATAAAAAGTAGTGATGATTATATTTACAAATCTTGTCATGATTATTATTACCCTTTTTCTGAACATTACCCTTTTAATGTGGAAACAATTTTTATTGTTCAAGTCTCTTATGATACTCCCACTATTATTCATGAGAAGAATTTTGCTTATGTGGAGAGTAGTAAATTTTCTATGCTTGTAGATCATGAAAAGAATGCTTTAGGTGCTGGTTATATTGTTTAATTCATTCATGATGATACTGAACATTATTATGAGGGAGGAATATATGCTTGTAGGAATTGCAATAATATCAAGTTTCCTCTCTATGTGCTTAAATTCTTGAAGCTATGCTTGTGTTACCTTCCTATGCTTGTTGATTATTGTTCCCATAAGTTGTTTTCTCACAAAATCCCTATGAATAGGAAGTGGGTTAGGCTTAAAAGTGCTAGTAATATGCTTCATGATGCCCCATTATGTTTCAATTCTTATCTTTTATGTGAGCATCATTGTCATCATCATGCCTAGCTAGAAAGGCATTAAAGAAAAGCACTTGTTGGGAGACAACCCAATACTTATCCTTACTGTTTTTGTGTGTTCACATGATTATGCTACTGTAGTAATCATGTTTTATATCTTTTGTTTCAATAAAGTTCCAAGTAAGACCTTTAGGATAGCTTACAGTGATAGTTGTGATTGATCCTGCTGAAAATCAGAAACTTTTGCACCCAGTAAATTAGTGTTGCTAATTCAGACAAACGTGCTTCTGATCTGATTCTTTTTGCTCTGGATTGGTACACGAATTGCTTAGGACTTCCTAATTTGGTAGAATTTTTGTAGTTCCATTAGTATATGTTTGATACAGATTACTACAGACTGCTCTGTTTTCGACAGATTCTATTTTCTATGTGTTGTTTGCTTATTTTGATGAATCTATGAGTAGTATCGGAGGGTATGAACCATAGATAAGTTGAATTACAGTAGATATTACACCAATATGAATTTATAATGAGTACATTACAGTACCTAGGTGGCTGTTTTACTTTCTTATACTAACGGAGCTTACGAGTTTTCTGTTGAGTTTTGTGTTGTGGAGTTTTCAAGTTTTGGGTAAAGATTCGATGGACTATGGAATAAGGAGTGGTAAGAGCCTAATCTTGGGGATTCCCAAGGCACCCCAAGGTAATATTCAAGGACAACCAAGATCCTAAGCTTGGGGATGCCCCGGATGGCATCCCCTCTTTCGTCTTCGTTTATGGTTTATCGGTAACTTTACTTGGAGCTATATTTTTATTCACCACATGATATGTGTTTTGCTTGGAGCGTCATTTTATTTTGTTAGTATTTGCTTGATGTTAATTATATTAATGTTTTTCATCTTTAGTTTCAATAAAGAAGTCAAGGATATCCTTTGCCATGCTTATTTTGCTAGTATACATGTTGCTGTTTCAAAACAGAAAGTTTACCTCTGTTGCAAAAATTCCCTAGAAAAGTCAGAGAGTGATATAATGTTGAAACTTTTTGAATAATGAGATCTGATAAATTTACTACAGTGGGAATTTTAGTTCATAATATTTGGAGTTAGGGAAGTATTGATACTCCTGCATTCTTTACAGACTGTACTGTTTTGACAGATTGCTGTTATGTTTGCATTGTTTGCATATGTTTGCTTGTTTAATGACTCTATTTGAGGATAGGAGTATTAAATATGAAGAGAGATTTAGTATTCAATGTAGAATAATAATTTTAGTGATTTGTTACAGTAGAAAATGATAAGGTTTTGCATTGGTTTATGCTAACCTATCTCACGAGTTCTTGTTGAGTTTGTTGTGAATGAAGCTTTTGATAAAAAGAGAAACCATGATATGAGAGGAATTAAGGAGACACAAAAGTTCAAGCTTGGGGATGCCCAAGGCACCCCAAGATAATATTTCAAGAAGTCTCAAGCATCTAAGCTTGGGGATGCCCTAGTAGGCATCCCACCTTTCTTCATCAACAACTATCGGTTAGTATCGGTTGAGCCTAAGTTTTTGCTTCTTCACATGAGTTGTGCTATCCTTGCAATGTAGTTTTCTTTAGCTTTGCTTGCTGTTTGAATAAAGTATCAAGATCTGAAATTATTAAATGAGATAGAGCCTTACATGATTTGGAATTTTTTAAAATACTCTATGTGCTTCACTTATATCTTTTGAGTTTGATAGTTTTGCTCATAGCGCTTCACTTATATCTTTTGCTCTAGTACTTAACTTATACCTTTTAGAGCATGGTGGTAGTTTAATTTGAAGAAATATATGAACTCTCATACTTCACTTAGATTATTTTGAGAGTCGTTAATAGCATGGTAGTTTGCTTAATATAAATATACTTGGTATTCAAGATATGTGAAACTTTCTTTTGAGTGCGTTGAATACTAAGATAAGTTTAATGCTTGATAATTGTTTTGAGATATGGAGGTGATAATATCAAAGTCGTGCTAGTTGGTTAATTGTGAATTTGAGAAATGCTTGTGTTGAAGTTTGCAAGTCCCGTAGCATGCACGTATGGTGAAAGTTGTGTAACAAATTTGAAACATGAAGTGTACCTGGCTTGTGCATCCTTATGAGTGGCGGTCGGGGACGAGCGATTGTCTTTTCCTACCAATCTATCCCCCTAGGAGCATGCGCGTAGTACTTAATTTTTGATGACTTCTAAATTTTTGCAATAAGTATATGAGTTCTTTTGACTAATGTTGAGTCCATGGATTATACGCACTCTCACCTTTCCGCCTTTGCTAGCCTCTTCAGTACCGTGCATTGCCCTTTCTCACCTTGAGAGTTGGTGCAAACTTCGCCGGTGCATCCAAACCCCATGATACGATACGCTCTATCACACATAAACCTCCTTATATCTTCCTCAAAACAGCCACCATACCCACCTATCATGGCATTTCCATAGCCATTCCAAGATATATTGCCATGCAACTTCCACCATCATCATCATGACATACATTACTTTTGTCATATTGCCATTGCATGATCATAGAGTTGACATCATATTTGTGGCAAAGCCACCATGCATTACTTTTCATACATGTCACTCTTGATTCATTGCACCATCCCGGTACACCGCCGGAGGCATTCATATAGAGTCATATCTTGTTCTAAGTTTCGAGTTGTAATCCTTATGTTGTAATCAATAGAAGTGTTATGATCATCATTATTAGAGCATTGCCCCAAAAAAAAGAGAGAAAGGCCAAAAAAAAGAAAGGCCCAAAAAATAAAAAAAATAAGGGCAATGCTACTATCTCTTTTTCCACACTTGTGCTTCAAAGTAGCACCTTGTTCTTCATGTAGTGAGTCTCATATATTGTGCTTCAAAATAGCACCTTGTTCCTCATGTAGTGAGTCTCATAAAGTTGTCCTTTTCATACTAGTGGGAATTTTTTATTATAGAACTTGGCTTGTATATTCCTACGATGGGCTTCCTCAAATGCCCTAGGTCTTCATGAGCAAGAGAGTTGGATGCACACCCACTAGTTTTCTTTTGTTGAGCATTCATAGCTCTAGTGCATCCGTTGCATGGCAATCCTTACTCCTCATGTTGACACCAATTGATGGGCATCTACATAGCCCGTTGATTAGCCTCGTCAATGTGAGACTTTCTCCTTTTTGTCTTCTCCACACAGTCCCCATCATCATATTCTATTCCACCCATACTGCTATATCCATGGCTCGCGCTCATGTATTGCATGAAGGTTGAAAAAGTTTAAGATTATTTGAGTATGAAACAATTGCTTGGCTTGTCATCGGGGATATAGAACTTGGGAACATCTTTGTGTGACGAAAATGAAGCATAGCCTAACTATATGATTTTGTAGGGATGAACTTTCTTTTGCCATGTTATTTCGAGAAGACATGATTGCTTTGATTAGTATGCTTGAAGTATTATTATTTTTGTGTCAATATGAACTTTTGTCTTGAATCTTTCGGATATTAATATTCATATCACAAGTAAGAAGATTTATATTGAAATTATGCCAAAGTATCACTCCATATCAAAAATTCTTTTTTATCATTTACCTACTCGAGGACGAGCAGGAATTAAGCTTGGGGATGTTTGATACGTCTCCAACGTATCTATAATTTTTGATTGCTCCATGCTACTTTATCTACTGTTTTGGACTATATTGGGCTTTATTTTCCACTTTTATATTACTTTTGGGACTAACCTACTAACTGGAGGCCCAGCCTAGATTTGCTTTTTTATGCCTATTTCAGTGTTTCGAGGAAAAGGAATATCAGACGGAGTCAAAACGGAACGAAATACTCTCAAGAAGTTAATTTTGGAAGGAAACCAACCTGATGGGCTTGGAGTGCATGTTAGGGGAGTCCCGGGCTGCCCACGAGGGTGGGGGGCGCGCCCCCTACCTCGTGAGCACCCTGGAGGTCCACCAACGTACCCCTTGCACCCATATATACCTACGTACCCTAAAACTTCCAGAACAGAAAATAGATCGGGAGTTCCGCCGCTGCAAGCCTCTGTAGCCACCAAAAACCTCTCGGGAGCCCGTTCCGGTGCCCTGCCGGAGGGGGAACCCATCACCGGTGGCCATCTTCATCATCCCGGTGCTATCCATGACGAGGAGGGAGTAGTTCACCCTCGGGGCTGAGGGTATGTACCAGTAGCTATGTGTTTGATCTCTCTCTCTCTCGTGTTCTCTCCCATGTTCCCTCTATGGCACGATCTTGATGTATCCCGAGCTTTGCTATTGCAGTTGGATCTTATGATGTTTCTCCCCCTCTACTCTCTTGTGATGAATTGAGTTTCCCCTTTGAAGTTATCTTATCGGATTGAGTCTTTATGAGAACACTTGATGTATGTCTTGCCGTGATTATCTGTGGTGACAATGGGATATCATGTGCCACTTGATGTATGTTTTGGTGATCAACTTGCGGGTTTCGTGACATTGGGAACCTATGCATAGGGGTTGGCACACGTTCTTGACTCTCCGATAGAAACTTTGGGGCACTCTTTGAAGTACTTTTATGTTGGTTGGATGAATCTGAGATTGTGTGATGCATATCATATAATCATGCCCACGGATACTTGAGGTGACAATGGAGTATCTAGGTGACATTAGGGTTCTGGTTGATTTGTATCTTAAGGTGTTATTCTAGTACGAACTCTTTTATAGATTGATCCGAAAGAATAACTTTGAGGTGGTTTCGTACCCTACCATAATCTCTACGTTTGTTCTCCGCTATTAGTGGCTTCGAAGTGACTCTTTGTTGCATGTTGAGGGCTTGTTATATGATCTATCTATATTATTATTGTTGAGAGAACTTGCACTAGTGAAAGTATGAACTCTAGGCCTTGTTTCCTATCATTGCAATACCGTTTACGCTCACTTTTATCACTTGTTACCTTGCTGTTTTTATTATTTCAGATTACAAATATCTTTATCTACCATCTATATTGTACTTGTATCACCATCTCTTCGCCGAACTAGTGCACCTATACAATTTACCATTGTATTGGGTGTGTTGGGGACACAAGAGACTCTTTGTTATTTGGTTGCAGGGTTGCTTGAGAGAGACCATCTTCATCCTACGCCTCCTACG
Organism: Triticum aestivum; assembly: GCF_018294505.1. Taxonomy (NCBI): domain Eukaryota; kingdom Viridiplantae; phylum Streptophyta; class Magnoliopsida; order Poales; family Poaceae; genus Triticum; species Triticum aestivum. The sequence continues at coordinate 407,646,110 of NC_057813.1, read as the reverse complement.
GATTGATAAAACTTAGGTCATCCACTTGAGGGAAATTTGCTACTATCCTACAAACCTGTGCACTTCCAGGCCCAACAACGTCTACAAGAAGAAGGTTGTGTAGTAGACATCAGGCATCAAGATCTATAGAGATAGATCAAGACGCTTAATTGGACTTTCACAAAGCACATACCTTGATAAAGTTTTGAAGAAGTTCAAAATGGATCACTCAAAGAAAGGGTTCTTGCCTGTGTTAAAAGGTGTGAAGTTGAGTCAGACTCAAAGCCCGACCACCGCAGAAGATAGAGAGAAAATGAAAGTCATTCCCTATGCTTCAACCATAGGTTCTATCATGTATGCAATGTTGTGTACCAGACCTGATGTATGTCTTGCTATAAGCATAGCATGGAGGTACCAAAGTAATCCCGGAGTGGAGCACTGGATAGCGGTTAACAACATCCTGAAATACCTGAAAAGGACTAAGGTTATGTTTCTCGTTTATGGAGGTGAAAAAGAGCTCGTCGTAAATGGTGACATCGATGCAAGCTTTGACATTGATCCGGATGACTCTAAGTCGCAAACCGAATACGTATTTTTATTGAATGGCGGAGCTGTCAGTTGATGCAGTTCCAAGCAGAGTGTCGTGGTGGGATCTACGTGTGAGGCGGAGTACATTGCTGCTTCGGAAGCAGCAAATGAAGGACTTCATATCCGATCTAGGTGTCATACCTAGTGCATTGGGTCCAATGAAAATCTTTTGTGACAATACTGGTGCAATTGCCTTGGCAAAGGAATCCAGATTTCAGAAGAGAGCCAAGCACACCAAGAGACTCTTCAATTCCATCCATCATCAAGTGTCGGAAGGGGACATAGAGATTTGCAAGATACACACGGATCTGAATGTTCCAGACCCGTTGACTAAGCCTCTCTCAAGAGCAAAACTTGATCAACACCAAAGCTCCATGGGTGTTGGAATCATTACTATGTAATCTAGATTACTGACTCTAGTGAAAGTGTGAGACTGAAAGAAATATGACCTAGAGACAATAATAAAGTTATTATTTATTTCCTTAATTCATGATAAATGTTTATTATTCATGCTATAATTGTATTAACCTGAAACTTAGTACATGTGTGAATACATAGACAAAACATATAGCCCCTAGTATGCCTCTACATGACTAGCTCGTTAATCAAAGATGGTTATGTTCCCTAACCATAGACATGTGTTGTCATTTGATGAACGGGATCACATCATTAGGGGAATGATGTGATGGACATGACCCATCCGTTAGCTTAGCATTATGATCGTGTTACTTTCATTGCTACTGCTTTCTTCATGACTTATACAAGTTCCTCATACTATGAGATTATGCAACTCCCGAATACCGAAGGAGCACTTTGTGTGCTACCAAACGTCACAATGTAAAAGGGTGATTATAAAGGTGCTCTACATGTGTCTCTGAAGGTGTTAGTTGGGTTGGCATAGATCGAGATTAGGATTTTTCACTCCGTGTTTCGGAGAGGTATCTCTGGGCCCTCTCGGTAATACTCATCACTATAAGCCTTGCAAGCATTGTGACTAATGAGTTATTTACGGGATGAAGTATTTCAAAACGAGTAAGTATACTGGCCGGTAACAAGATTGAACTTGGTATTGAGATACCGACGATCGAATCTCGGGCAAGTAACATACCGATGACAAAGGGAACAACGTATGTTGTTATGCAGTTTGACTGATAAAGATCTTCATAGAATATGTAGGAACCAATATGAGCATCCAGGTTCCGCTATTGGTTGAACGGAGACGTGTCTCGGTCATGTCTACATAGTTCTCGAACCCGTAGGGTCCGCACGCTTAACGTTCGATGACGATTGGTATTATGAGTTTATGTGATATGTTGTACTGAAGATTGTTCGGAGTCCCGGATGTGATCACGGACATGACGAGGAGTCTCGAAATGGTCGAGACATAAAGATTGATATATTGGATGACTATATTCAGACACCAGAAGTGTTCCGGAGAAGTTTCGGATAAAACCGGAGTGCCGGAGGGTTATCGGAACCCCCCGGGGAACTAATGGGCCTCGATGGGCCCTAGTGGAGAGAGAGAGGGGCCCACTAGGGCAGGCCATGCGCCCCCTCCCCCTGAGTCCGAATAGGAAAAGGAAGGTGGGCGGCGCCCCCCTTGCCTTCCCTCTCTCCCTCTCCTTCCCTCCCTCCCTCTTCCCCAAGTTGGAAACCTACTATGAATAGGATTCCTAGTAGGAATCCTACTTGGGGCGCGCCCTACAGGGGCCGGCCGGCCTCCCCCCTTGCTCCTTTATATACGGGGGCAAGGGGGCACCCTAGAACACACAAGTTAACAATTGTTTAGCCGTGTGCTCCTTTATATACGAAGCCCTGCGCCGGTAACTTCATCATCACCGTCACCACGTCGTCGTGTTGACGAAACTCTCCCTCGGGCTCAACTTGATCAAGAGTACGAGGGATGTCTTCGAGCTGAACGTGTTCTGAACGTGGAGGTGCCGTACATTTGGTTCTTGGATCGGTTGGCTCGCGAAGACGTTCGACTACATCAACCGTGTTAACTAAACGCTTCCGCTTTCGGTCTATGAGGGTACCTGGACACACTCTCCCCTCTTGTTGCTATGAATCACCTAGATAGATCTTGCATGATCGTAGGAATTTTTTTGAAATTACCTCATTCCCCAACAGCGCCATCCTTTAAGGCCATGGGGAACCAGTTCGCCATGACTTTGTCGTTGCCGTTCGCCGCCTCGATATTCAGCTCGTAGAGCTAGAGGAACTCAGAGGGGCAGGGGTGCCATCGTAGCGCGGTGGCAGATCCGGCTTGAACTTGTCGGGCCAGACGATCACTACAAAAAAATACACTTCCGTGATGATACGTGTTTATCACAGTAGGTCGCGTTTTCTGTCATGCATGTACATCCATGACGATTTTATGACAGAATCAAGATAGTCATACCTGTGCTGTCGTAGAAGTGTTCCATGATATTACAAAAATTATCATCACGGAAGTGTCCACTTCCATGACGATAAATCGCGCGTCACAGAAGTGCTTTCGTCAAGGGTGACCGACACGTGGCATCCACCGTAACGGAACGCCGTTAAGCTATCGGGTCTGGTTTTGGATCCGATAACCCGTTAACAGCCCCGACCAACGGGGATTTTCCAAGTGTAAAATCATCATTGGCTGGAGGAAACACGTGTCGGCTCACCGTTGGGACAGATGTCATCCACTCATTTGACCAAAGGCGCCTATGATACGGCGACACGTGGCATGGCCCAACAAAGGCACATTCCTGTGAAAAGGCCGGCCCGTTTGACTTGTTCAAAAGGTGGCGGGCCAACCCACGGAAAGCCTATTAATGGCCTGTTCGCATATAGCCCATTTACAGCCCGCTAACCCAGGGCCCGTTACGACCTCTTCGAATTAGGCCCAGTAGTGTCATCTGGGCCGTCCAATATGATTCCAGCCCGTTTTAACTTCCGGCCCATGTGTGGCCCGTGACTTCTTTCGGCTCATATGAGGCCCTTTGTAACTCTTGGCCCATTAACGGCCCGTTGTAAAACTGGCCCGTAATAAACAGTGTATCACTTTATACCCATTAACGGCCCATTATTCCATTGGGCCGTTTCCAGCCCAAGTTATATTTCGGCCTTCTCAGGGCCCATTGATTCTTGGGCTCATTTGCAGCATTCGATTACATACGGCCCGTTATTGTCATTTTCTGCTTGTGGGCCAAATTCAGCCCGTCGTTACAGTCGGCCCATTTGCGGCTCGTTAATACGTTGGGCCATTTTCATGTCAAGAAAAACCCGTTGGGCTGTTTTCATAGAGTTATCAAATACGGCCTATTAACGGCCCATTATGGTCCACGAATAGTACGTCCCACGATTGGCAAAATGATGATACGCCCTGTAGAAGGCCCATGGATCCTACGGCCCGTATGAGGTCCATGGATAGTACGACCCGTAGAAGGCCCATGGATCGCACGGTCCGTAGAAGGCCCATGGACCCTACGACCCATAGAAGGCCCATGAATCCTAAGGCCCGTATAAAAGGCCAATGGATCATACAGCCCGTATAGAAGGCCAATGGATCCTATGGCCGGAAGAAGGGCCATGGATCATACGGCCTGCAGGAGGCCCATGGTTACAACAGTCCGTGTGTTGCCATGATTATTTTGGCCTGGTTACCAAAAATAGGCTATTGTGGCCACTAGAAAAACACAGAAAAAGAACTGCAGTGTCTACAAGCAAACAACTAAACAAGACAATAAGGAAATAAATAAGCAAGCAATTAACGCTAGCCTATTACCGCTATTATACATATTACATCCACTAGGCATCAAAGTTCGCCACCAGTGAAAATATAGGGAACAAAGCAGCATATTACATACACTGGCCGTCAAAATTGGCCACCAGTGCAAATAAACGCGACAGCAAAACAAGAGCATAACTGAAACAACTTCAGAAGAGCTCAAGAAACATTATCCTGGGTATCCACCATGCTGGCAATAAGCTTAGAAAGCTTATTAGCTTTGTCCTGTTTGGCGCTAAAATCCTCCAACGCTTGCTATTACACCAGAAAGTATGCATCTGAATGCTCCAGGACTTTCGCAGTCCTTCCGCTTCTTGTCACAGCACAGCTGATCGATGTCTTTCAGCTTGTAGTTGAGACTCAAGAAACCAAACTGATTCAGTCAGTGAGTTTGAATAGCTTGTGCAAGCGGTAGTGGCCAGTAACTCGAACACTAAACCAAGACAGGACTTTGGGGTTGTCTCGCTGTCTTCAAGATAGTCTTCCTTAGCTGTTTTACCAGCTTTGTTGGAGACCAACAAGGATGTGTCACTATCCTGAACCTTATCTGCATTACTTCCTTTACCATTGCTTAATAAGACACTCTTCCCCAATATTCTGTCAGCATTCTAAAAGAAGAAACAAGCAAACACATAACAAGTTTAGCATGTACTAGTATATGAAACTCATTTCGGTGAACCAGTTCATTAGTAAGGTGGACAGGATTAAACTACCAAGTCTTCTATTGCCAAGTACTAGTACATAATAAAAGCATCAAACAAACATATATCTATGTCCTATGGTCACTGCATGTCTTGCCAAATCAAAATAGAGACACGGTTCAAATCATATCAGTTCAAGACAAAGCAGCGGTGAAAGAATACAAAGCATGGGAAACTACACGGCACAACAAGATTTCAGATGGGTACCACGGGTCTACATGTACAACAACACTATTGGCTCTATTGTGATGCTAGTAATGTGCATGATATAAAAGTCAACTGTATACACAATTGAAATTGAAATCAACAGAGCTATTGATAAGAGAGAACCTGTTAAAGAAACATGCGTGAACATACCTGTTGTGCCATTGGAGTTTCGATTGGATCCTTCAATTTAAAAATAAGCTTGTATGAGTAAATACAGTGATACAAGAGCAAAGCAATCATAGTTAAAAAACGGCGCGCCTAAGCGAGCGCTTAAGCGCGCCTAGGCGCCTAGGCTCTAGGCGTTGGCAAAACACATTGCGCACAACTACGCTTAATCTGTGCATAACTGTGCATAAGCATGCGCTTTGGTCAGTAAACCGCAAGGCGGTGGCAAAACGCACAATTAACGCCTAGCGCTTTTTTGAACTATGATAGCAATGGAACCTTAAATTAGAACAGTTGTTCTTCAGGTTTAGGCACTTGTTCTACATGAACAAAGTACAGTAAGACGCAAGAATATAATACTTAAAAATAGAGAATGAGCTCATAGACCTTACCACATTCTTGGTTTGGGACCAGTACAGAACAAGGCATTCCCAGTCATCATCCAGCAAATGTGTCTCAGGAGAACGTAAGGGAATTTTATGAGTTTCTTTGCCGGTGAAGTACGTTTTCTTCAGGTAATTCCGATACTGCCACCAAGCATTCTTGAAGATAGCAGAGGTATTGGCACAGGTTACCTCATCCCGAGTTTCCAAATCGGTCCTTCTCTATAGAGAAAAATGGGAAAATTTGCTGTATTATAACCATCATGGAGGTAGGATGTATGGAATAAAGCAAAGTAATTGACATGAATAACACTACTTACACATAACTCCTGGACAAACACCTTCAACTAGCATTTTCCTTCATCTTCAGTATAATATTTCCAAGATGGGAAGATACGCACATACGATTTAACAACATCAAATGCGATAGCTGCTAAACTACGACTAGCTGGTTGTGCTTCCTCCACAGGAATGGGCGTACTAACTGGTGGAGTTGGGGTTCGCCGTGGTAGTACTGGCCCTTTGGGCACTAGAGCTGCCTTACTAACTGCTCTTGTTTGGGAGCTCTGTGGTGGAGATGGTGTTGTGTCAACAGGAACTGGGTTACTATTTGCTGGGGTTGGGGTTATATTGGATGAAGCTGGCTCTCTGTCCATCGCAATAGGGGTACAATCTGCGAGAGTTTGGGTTATGTGTGGTAGGGCTGGTTCTTGTGCATGTACAACCGAGGTTCTATCTCCACCAAGATGTAGCACTATTTTATTTGAAGACCATGTTTTTAGTCCGCTGGATACTGGCATCACCCACTCCAATTAAAATGGCTGATAAACAGGAAACATAGTTGAATGTACAGACATTGTATGAGAGACAGATGCAATAGATAGCGTGGAAAAATGCATGAAATAGTTGACATGTATATTGTTTAATTAAAACGGATAGCATGACATAATTTCACATATATGATGTCTATCTAAACTAGATAGCATAGCATAACATAATTCAAAGATATGATGAATAACTAAACAAGATCACATGACATAATTCACCTACATGGTATCTAAGTAATCAGGATCGCATCATTTAATTCACATATGTGATTTATATGCTAAACAGAGGGCATTCGATATGATGTCTGAACTAAGAACATGGTATTGAATATTGTGTATATGATGTCTAAACTATGCAATGCAAGACACCATATGCATGATATGAGTAGTATAACCATGCCAAGTTTGAGCATACACCTCGGTGGGGGAATAGGACTGGTCATCTGTCTCTGAATCCATCTCTGGGGAGCTATCGGGACCCAACAAGAGATCTGCTTCGACAGGTAGCACTGTCTGCTCTGAAGGCCTTGTCTTCACTCCAGATTTTTCCATCTCCCACCCAAATGGCTGATTCACAGGAAGAGTAGTTTAATGTACAAACATTGTCGACAAATGGAAATGTAATGAAGAAAAGGATGGGCAAGATATCATTCAAATATATGATGCCTAGTTAAACAGGATGGCATTGCACATTACACATATATTATGGCTGGCTAAAAGACATGAGACTGCATAATTCCCATGTATGATATAGAAACTAAACAGGTGGCATTACAGAACATGTCTAAACTAAGCAAATGACATATATGATGTCAAAAGTAGGCACTGCAAGGCAACATATGCATGATATGACTAACATCATCATGCCAAGGTAGAGCAAACACCTTGGGGGGTAAATAGGAGTGGTCAGCGGCGTCTGAATCCGCCTCAGAACAGATATCTTCCTCTAGATTACAATATAAAGAGGGGTGGTGAAAGTGCAACTATCCCTAGGTGGTTTTGGTAATTCATAACAACATATAGCTCATTGAGATAATGCTATTCCAAGACTATTATTTCAGGAAAGCTCAATGAATGGCATGGCATGGATGATGAAAGTGGATCCCTCAAAATATCAAGGACAAGGGATTGGCTCAAGCTCAAAAGCTCAAGACTCTTTATTTTATATTTTAGCGATCCAAGATCACATTGAGTCTATAGGAAAAGCCAATACTATCAAGGAGGGATGATGTGTTGCTTAATGAGCCTCTTGCTTCAAGTGCTTAGTGATATGCTCCAAATACCCTCAACTACTTTCTCACATCCTCATATGACCTAAACCCAAAGTCAAAATCAGTCACACCGATTCTTTCTATCCGGCGCCACCGAGTTCAAATGTCATAGCCACTACCACAAACCCTAGGCAAATTGGTCTTACCGATAGGGATCTCGGTCTCACCGAGATGGGATTGTAATCTCTCGGTTTCCCTTCGTAACGTTTTGGTCTAACCGAAGTGAGCGATCGGTCCCACCAAGATTGCAATGTAAACTCCCCGTTTCCCTTTTGTAACATTTCGGTCTCACCGAAATGAGCGAATCGGTCCGACCGAGTTTACCTGACCAACTCTCTGGAAAGCTTATTACCAAAATCGGTCTCACCGAGTTTGTGTAATCGGTCTTACCGAGATTACGTTATGCCCTAACCCTAACCATATCGGTCCTACCAAGTTGCATGTCGGTCCCACCGAAAATCCTAACGGTCACTAGGTTTACTAAATCGGTTTGACCGAGTCTGTTGAATCGGTCCCACCGAGTTTGGTAAATTGTGTGTAACGGTTAGATTTTGTGTGGAGGCTATATATACCCCTCCACCTCCTCTTCATTCGTGGAGAGAGCCAGCAAAACAAACCTACACTTCCAACTTACCATTTCTGAGAGAGAACCACCTACTCATGTGTTGAGGCCAAGATATTCCATTCCTACCATATGAATCTTCATCTCTAGCCTTCCCCAAGTTGCTTTCCACTCAAATCTTCTTTCCACCAGATCCAAATCCCATGAGAGAGAGTTCAGTGTTGGGGAGACTATCATTTGAAGAACAAGAGCAAGGAGTTCATCATCAATGCACCATTTGTTACTTCTTGGAGAGTGGTGTCTCCTAGATTGGCTAGGTGTCACTTGGGAGCCTCCGACAAGATTGTGGAGTTGAACCAAGGAGTTTGTAAGGGCAAGGAGATCGCCTACTTCGTGAAGATCTACCGCTAGTGAGGCAAGTCCTTCGTGGGCGACGGCCATGGTGGGATAGACAAGGTTGCTTCTTCATGGACCCTTCATGGGTGGAGCCCTTCATGGACTTGCGCAACCGTTACCCTTCGTGGGTTGAAGTCTCCATCAACGTGGATGTATGATAGCACCACCTATCGGAACCACGCCAAAAACATCCGTGTCTCCAATTGCGTTTGAATCCTCCAAACCCTTCCCTTTACCTTCTTGCAAGTTGCATGCTTTAATTTACGATGCTCATATACTCTTTGCATGCTTGCTTGAAATGTGTGATGATTGCTTGACTTGTCCAAAGATTGCTAAAATCTGCCAAACTTTAAAATTGGGAAAAGGTTAAGTTTTTAATTGGTCAAGTAGTCTAATCACCCCCTCTAGACATACTTCAAGGTCCTACAGGTGGGGAGGGTTTGCCATTGAACCCACCATGGAGCAATGTCTGCATGACATTGTATTGCCGCACAAAACTCTTCTATTTTTCTCTACATGTTCAGCATGACTGTGTACAATATCTGACATGCATACGAAAAAAATATGGTGAGATTATGTAAGGAGAGCATGCAGAAATTTAGAGTGATGGTAACAACCAGTGGATGGATCCAAAAATAATGATAGTAGGCTGATGATTGCTTTAAATTAATAAAAAGACAGATGATGATTGCTTTACTATTTGTTTCCCACCCAAGATGAACAACATAGGCATACACTAGGTGAACCAGATATTAGACAGACATAATATTCATTGCTGCCTCGATATGTGCCCCACAACTAATTTAGAACTCAAGTTTGAACATTAATTTGGACCTGACTTGGGAGTCCAAGAGCTAAACAGGACGATAAAGTAGCAGGTAAGTTTAAGCACTGCATAACATAAGCAAAAACAAAAGAGTGCGGCCTCTCTTCTCGACCCGTGTACTCCTCAGGTTCATCTGCTGACTCGATGATGGTGATGCCATTGCGGTGGGTGCCGGCGGCAGGGAAGGAGATCTGAGGCGGCGAAAGACGGTCAGGAGTCGTTATGTCTGGTTTGGTGGATGCATCTGTCGATGGAGCAGCTCAGGTGAGGTGGACGACGTCGCAGCAGGAGCAGGACAAACCACACAAAGTTCCCTTCGACACGTACCTGTAACTGAAGTAATTCTGTAAGGGCTCATTTGGCTTGCATGATTCTTAAAACGCAGGGATAGGAAAAACACCGGAATAGGATAGGACAATGCACATGGTAAACAGAGCATATGTAAACACAGGATTTCTGTCAACTTGGTTGCTTGGTTTACAGGAATTGGAAGAGCAGAGGAATGCAAAGAAACATGGCCAAAATAAAGTGAAACCATATGAAAGCGTGTACAGTTAGAATGTTATTCTGGCACTAATGCACTTGGTCTTGTTTTCATGCATAGGATTTTGAAAAGTAGGTCTAGGTGGATGTTTTGCTTCATTCCTTTCAACAAAATGCATGAATAATTGAATAGCAGAGTGCCATTGGAAAATTCCCTATTGCTATGTTTTTCTGTTGAACCAAAATAGCCCTAATGGATCGACGTGAATGTATAGTAATAAGTGATGCAACAAGTGTACAACCTCTTTGCCGTAGCCGTGTCGACCTCAGCATTATTGGGTTGGTCGCTGAAGCAGTTGAGGCAGAGGCGTGGCTACTGGAGGTGTGGAGGAAGATCTGAGGAATCTGTAGACGGCGTCCAGGGCACTGCTCTGTTGTGATGGATCGTTCTGTCGTTGGAGCAGCTCTGGTGAGCCGTAAGACGCCAAGGCTGAAGCAGCACAAGACAGACATTGTCAATCTCAAGTGGGATTCTAATATCATCTCCAATAGCTGATGTAAAATGGATGTAAAATTTACATCACTAAAAACCACCTGACTACAATAGATGAGGTAAAAACTGTTGACTCTGAACTTAACTGTCGAAACTGAAATTTACTGTGGAATCTGAATGCTACTGTCAAAACTGAACGCAATGGTAGCAGAGAGGCACTTGACATGTAGTTTAGGGAAGGCCTGCAGTTCATCTTCAACCTGCACCCCCCTGAGCCGCCAGCCACCACCGGCCGAACCGCCGGCCCCAGCGTCGCCTCACCACCCCGAAACAACTCCTCACCGCCGCCCCGGCCAGCTCTCTAGCCCCCCCCCCGCCCCCACCCTGAACCCTAAGATAGATATGGTGTACCTCTC
>NC_057813.1:407631589-407634591 GCF_018294505.1 Triticum aestivum | reverse complement strand
GACTGACCCAAAAGTCGACTGAAGTGTGGCTTAATCAGAGCAGAGCAACAGCACGAGCGAGGGGGAGAGCAGTAGCAGCAGCTGGGCGAGCGAGCGATCGAGCGAGAGCCGGAGCAGCAGCGCGAGCGAGAGCCGGAGCAACAACAGCAGATCCGGCTGGTATGGACGCCTCCGCCGAAGGGTCCTCGCACTAGGGGAGAGCTGCCATGGAGATGTCGCCCGCATCGCCGGCTTCAAGGTAGCCGCTCCATGGGGGTGCAGCATGGAGCACCTTCATCGCTGGGAGGTCGAGTTAAGGAGAAGGTGTGATGCGATGAGTGTAAAACCTCTTTGGTGGCATCGAGTAGGCCTCGACTTCGTCCGAGGAGTCGGTGAGGATGTTGCGGTTCTGGTGGAGCAGGTTAAGGCGGCGCTGTAGGGATGGAGCAGCCGCGATAGACGAGGCGATCGTCGGAGCAGCTCCTTGGAGGTGGAGGACGGGGCGGCTGAACTGGCGGGACAGCGAGATGGATGATGGATCCTCATCCTGGGAGGTGGACGAGGGACGTCGAGCTGTTCCGGTGGACGACGTCATCGGGGAAGAGGCTCTGGCTGGGCAGCGGTGAGGTGACGGACGAAGGAGGGTGGGGTTTCGCGGCTGGAGTGGAGAGGTTATGGCGGCCTGGGATTTGGAATGGCGAAAAGGGGACGATGGGAGGGGTTGAAGCATGACTTAGGGACGCGCTTGTCCGAAATGTAGGGTGTGTTACAAAAGTACCCCCCACCAATCTGAACTAGCGGCCCTTTCGGCTCAGGGTTAGAAGGGGGATTTCACGTGTCGGGATTTGGCAGCTGGAGGGAGTTTTCGCGCGCGTTGTAATTTCGGGATAGCAAGGCGCGGGTTGTGAAGGCGCCAGTTTTGGGAGCACGATATCTAAATTTTCAGGATATAACAAGACGCGGGTTGAATTTTAGGGACAAGCCTAACATGTAGTAATATTGTACTTGTACGTACCAAATCAATTCGCACTTCCCTCAACCAAAAAGAAAACGAAAAAAATAAAACTATTCACACCACACAAAGAGAGAGTCTTGCCCCGTTTTACTATACGAATGCTGTTCAAAGCTACTCCCTCCTTCCATCTATATAGGGCCTAATGCGTTTTTCAATGCTAACTTTGACCAAATGTTAGAGCAATAATATATGACATGCAACTTACACAAAGCACACCGTTAAATTTGTCTATGAAAGGTTCTTTCAATAATATAATTTTCACATTGTGCATGTCATGTACTATTAATCTAGTCAATAGTCAAAGGCAGTCTTAAAAATCTCATTACGCCCTATATAGATGGAAGGAGGGAGTATGAATCCATGTTATGTCCGATTAAATTTTTTCGCTTGCTGTATAATGCATGTAACCTACTCATACCAACATTTTAGTGCATTCCAAATGTCTATACTACCGCTGCAATTCGAACTAAATTTGAATTCGTCTCTCTATTTCAATAAGAATATACAATCATGATTGTTGCCAACTTCAACCATCATAGTTTCCTTGCTATCCGCCAGATATAAATCAGACGGCCTATATTGCAGGATGGCAGGCACACCATCATCAACAACTCCATTTTTTTATAAGAGTGTAGATAAAATATATTATATGTAGTATAACATGTTCATAACCACACCATGTGTATCACCGTTATATATATTCACACATGGGTCGGTTTAAAACACTACGATAAATTCTTCAAATATCCGAATTCGCTTTTTATAATGAAGTATATATGACTCTATTTGTCTTTTACACCCACACAACCCTCTTATCTTTGTAGCTAGCGCTAACTTTCTCTCGTGCATGCACACGCCCGCATCCCTCTCACCCTCCCGCAGCATTCTCTAGCTCCATCGCGCAAATTCGTCTTTTCACTTTAGGTCGTTCACCCATGATGTGTGTAGGCCTCCCAGCTCCTTCTTTACGGCACACATCGATCGATATGCCTCTCTAGACAGGTGTGCCTAGCACAAACACAAGCTTCCCCTCTTCTCTTGTCACCGTCCATGACTCACTCCCACCACTCTTTTCATCGTTCTCGTACTCGCACACTCCTTCCCCCTCGATATAGTATGCCTCTCGTACCACCTCCTATATGCATCCCTCTCTCTCTATCCTTCTCCTTGTGCCTCATTTGCTTCTAACACACACAAGCATGTATACCGATCGATCTCCCAACATATACCTAGATCGACTTTAACTACCCCCCCATCGATCGATGTGCCTCACAAGTTATGTCTCTCCTTTCTCTAACAAAGGGCGATTGATCTTCCTATGTAGTTACGTCTGCTTACCACAGCCACATCGTCCCCTCTCATCATTCGTGCATGCCTCCTGACCCGTCTCTCACACGCACGTGCACGGACAACAAGAAGACATCTCCTCTCTTATTGATATTGTGGGTGTGCCCTCCGTTTTTCTAGCAAGCATATCCCACCATTTGTTAGAAGCAACTCCACTACCACCCCCTCCAACACTCTAGCTCTGTCTCTCTCCCAACCTTATTCCTCTCCTGCACATATGCATGGATGCCGATCGATCTCCCTTAATACATGAGGTAGATTGATCTCCTTAATCATGAGGTAGGCCTCTCTCCTCCTCCACACATATACCAGCCATTGTACCTCTATAGTTAATTAGGCCTCCCTCTTCCCCCACCACACACCGATAGTTGAGCGCTGTAGGTAGGTATCCGTGCCACAGAGACAAACTGCACATGTCCCCTCTCACATTCCAGTAGGCCAGCCACTCTATATCTTTGATGTGGGCACACACAAATTCGATGGCACTCTTTATCGATCGCGCATGCACACACACACACACATCATCCCTCTCTTCGATTCTATGGACACCTCACGCCGATGATACCTCCACTCTCTTCTCGTGGATCGCCCCCTCTATATATATGTTATATCCAGGACTCTATTTCACACACATTGCATATGTTACATTTTTTGATTGACC
>NC_057813.1:407584056-407631329 GCF_018294505.1 Triticum aestivum | reverse complement strand
AAAAAACTCTCAAGAACCCACACATTATATCTCTCTAGGTTTGTATCTCTCTCACACAACCCCACGTAGGTGGTGTAAGTATACAAGAAGAGAATAGGTGCACCGTGCACGTACTCACGCTTCGTGCCCAGCCACACCCGCGCGGGTACATGGTGGAGTTCATTTCTTTACGAAATGGCAGCCCACGTGCTAATTTGAATGCATGTAGCGGTTCTTTACCTAGGGAGGTCGTGTACCACGCGTGCACGAAACAAAGTTAGACTTGACGCGTTTCCGCGTTATTTTTAAATAAAGTTATAGCACTCAATGGCACGTACACAGAATATAAAATGATTTTTATGGAGAAAAAGGTAGTCCGCTCAACTATATACAATGGAGCATGCCTGCCTGGTTTGTTGCTCTTCAGAGTATCTCACATAAGGCTGCGGTGGCCTCTCTCTCTCATCGTTGGTCACTGATCCGGCCGCATCCCGTCCGCCGAGGGAAAGGGAGTGCGGTGTCCTCTCTCTCTCTCTCTCACCGTTGGTCACTGATCCGGCCGCATCCCGTCCGCCGGGGGAAAGGGAGGAAGTGCATCGTTTCTCCGTTCGACGGCGCCGAGGCGGCACGTCCCGATCTGCGGTACACGCCGTTCTCTCTGACCAAGCTCCGGCGCGGCAGGGCCTACGCCACCTGCTCGCAGATTCCGCCCGCCGCCGCTCACCTAGTTACATCCCGACGACCTCCAGGTATCTCCTCTGGACTTGCTCCGCTGCCTGTCTTCCCACGTCGCCGCACAAAGGGAGATTGGTTTTGCTCTATCCTCCTCATCCAACTCCGAGCCTAATCTTCTCCAACTAGTTAGTCTTAAGAGAGACTGCAAAGGTGATCGGCTTCTATTTGTGTGTTTATTGTTTCATCAGCAGTCATGTATTATCGTAAGCACAGTTAGTATCTTTGGAACAGGCACCCTCAACTCTATTTTAGTGGAACTGCACAAAATGATCGGAATGTTGCATGCTCCAGACAGCTACTTTTTCCCCAACATGCCTTGTTGATTTAGATAGAGCTGGGGGGACGTTGTTGCCAATCAAAGCATGGATCAATTTTAATTTAACACCTTCTCACAACTCTGTCTTTAGTTGTGATGTAATTATTAGCTCTGATCTGCTAATAATTGACATGCATTAGCAAGGAAGTTAGTTTTTTATTGTTTCCGAAAGAGCATCGATGGCAAGACACACGAAACAAAAGCTGAAAGCTCACACCATTGTACAATTTCATGTCGCTGGAAAATTATTTGTATAGTACGTCAATAATGTAAACAAATGATGGAAGCTTGATAGCATTGCCAGAAGCCTCTTCATCATCCGGGTCCATGTGCCATGCACAAAATTATACTCCTTCGTTCCTAAATATTTTTCTTTTTACAAATTTCAAATGGGCATATTTTAGAGTGTCGATTTACTCATTTTGCTTCGTATGTGTACTCCCTCCATTCCTAAATACTCTATTCGTCTTTCTAGAGATTTCAACAAGTGACTACATATGGAGCAAAATGAGTGAATCTACACTCTAAAATATGTCTATATACATCCGTATGTAGTAGTCCATTTGAATCTCTCAAAAGACAAATATTTGAGTAGTCACTCGTTGAAATCTCTAGAAAGACAAATACTCCGGAGTATATTTAAGAACCGTGGGGGTAGTGCACAACCGCATGGGAGACTCAGCTTGGTCGTTACGCCGCATTAATAGTGAGTAATGAGAAGTCAAATCATAAGCCCCACCTTTGCCACTGTAAGTTGCTCGGAAGAAGCAACCATCAATACGCTCTTCTTTGAATCCGCTCATACTACCCCATCCGTCACTATTTATAGAGTGTGCTTCAGAAAAAATTCTATGGGACCAAGGCGACTAGCGATCGGCCTGAAAAATAGCATTGGTAGTTATAGCACGATGTCTATTAATAGAGGGAATAATGCGTACACACATGCATGCAGTGCTTCCACCCCGGGTACACACATGCATGCACTTACTCCACTCCGTAGTAGTACTCCCTCCTATCTAGTTTATAGTGCTCAATTCAAAAATCTCACCAATCAAGATAGATGGCGAGTGGTGGAATACTTTTTGTAGTTTTGCAAAAGCACCTAATTAATGCTCTTGTTATCCTCAAAAAATTATGTTTATTAATGCATTAATTGCAATGCATGCATGCATAAAGTACATGCATTGGTCAATTTTCTCTTAATACTTGCATGCAATGATTAAATGCACCTTGGAATCTAAACATGTGATGGAAAACAACCAAATTGAGCCTTATAAAATGGAAAAACTAAAATTTTGAGATAATCCCTATAAACCGGAAAGGAGGGAGTACATGGAGAGAAAATTGTGGACTTGATTGCGGTTACCACACCCTAATTAATTGAGCATTAAACCAAACACGTATAAAGTCTCTCTGGTGGTGGAAATGCATTGAGATAAATGCATCATAATGAAGCGCGCCCTGTAAACTGTGACGGAGGGAGGAGTAGTATGAAGGTGCAAAACCAAGTACGCGTATGGCCAGTCAGTCAACGCACCTCCTCTTGGCATATCACTGACATGTGGGACAGGAGTGTGAGCAAACCAATCCCAATTGACGGCAAAGATCCAACCCGCCGTTCCTTGAGAGAGACGAGGAGCGAGAACACACAGACGGGCTCGCACGGAGGCCAAGATATATTCGAGCATGGTTGGTTGATCGATATCATTCATTACATGTTGGGCCGCCATTTTCCGCCCTTCTCCGGAATAAACGTGTACTTTATCAGAGATAAAAAAATAAGAGTACAGACGCTCCACCATGCGGTTCTAGTAGTAGTACTACTCGTACTACTGCGCTTGGCTCTTTGCCTCTTCGTGATGTCGAACAATGATGGTACTCTGCATGTTAGGTACTACAGTGTATGCCTCTGACAATCTGACACCAAATGGACTGATGCATGTCCATCGAGCGTAGGTTGCATTAGTCAAAAGGCGTAAGCGAGCTTCACCTTGTCTTGCAAGCTTTTCCTCGTTCTGCGAGTTGATGGGACACTAAAAAGTAGTGCTAGTCCATACTCCCTCCTTTCCGGTTAATATGGCTTAATATTTTTTGTGGGTAAATGAGAGAGCTTTATTCATATATAAGCATTCTTAGGATGATCAGCCAAGATACTGTTCACTAGGTAGTGTGGTACCCCGCAAAAAAAGAAGTAGGAAGTGAGGTGTTTCATCAAGCTAGCTCTCGGCCACATTCAAAGTGCAGCAAGCACGGTTCGCACGAAGATGCGCCGCAAGGTTTGCTGACCTGTTTACATGCTGAATAAAAAAGAGGAAATATTACCGAGCGCTCCTATTTGTAACAGGATATGAGCCAGAATTAAGCGAGAATTGTGGCGAGTGTTCCATGCAATCAACTTCCATTATCACATGCGAGAACCCTCTAAGAGAACCAAATGTGTTGAAGATTGCTTTATCACATTTTAAAATTATAATAAGAGTGCAGACGCTCCTCCATCCGGTTCCTAGTACTAGTATAGACATACCTTTATAGACTATAGTAGTAGTACTAGTACTACTAGTAAACTTTGCGCTTGGCTGTTCGCCTATTCGGGAAGTCGAACAATAATAGCACTAGTAGTATAGTGTATGCTTCTGGCAATCTGACACCGAGTTAACTGTTGCACGTCCACCGCCTGAGCGAGGGAGAGCTTGCATTAGTCAAAAGTTTCTCCTTGTCCTGCGAGCCACCGCGCGCAAGCTTCTCCTGTCCTGCAACCTTCTCCTCGTTCGGCAAGTTGACGGGACACAGCAAAGTAATGCTAGTCCATACTGCCTCCTCTCCGGTTAATATGGCTTAATTTCAAATGAGATAAATACATTGTATGTCACTGTATATTTGTAAAAATACGGTCAATGGACTTCATAATACGCTCATTGCGCTCAATATATATATTTTCCGGTGTTTATACGGTCGCTAGCGCACCCTGACTGAGTATGTGTGTGCATGGGCGTCGCGCGCGTTTTTGCGTCCATGCGTACGTGTGACTGTTGCATACACATAGGGGGAGTACGTGTAGGGGCCACTAAGGAGCAGTCAAATCACACAATAAGTTAGTCAGAAGAAGCAACCATCATTTCACTCTTGAATGACACGTACGCAATATAAAATGGTTGATATGGAGAGAAAAAGAAAACCACTATATATACACTAGCAGGAGCCTAAGCTACAAGCCTGCTTGCTTAGGTTGCTCTCTTCACAAGCATAGAACGACGGGCCTGATCCCATAGCTGGGGGAAGGGAACAATGTTCTGCGTAGACGCGGTCGACATCGGCGAGGGAGAAAACCCACAGTCGGTGCGTCCAAATCGGGGTTCACTACGGTATGGTCCGATGCCATGTCCCAACTGCCCTTCTAGCTACAGCCCGACATCCCAGGTAGTCCATCTTCCTTTTGGAGCCGGCTTGCTCCACTGCCGTAGCTCCATCTCCATGTCGATCTTTCTCTACTTCTACCGACTTCTACTTGTGATGAGTTTATGTCTCATGAACTAGTGCCAGTACTATTATTCTAATCACACTTCTTCAATATCTTTGCCATCAGGGATGCTCGGGACGATTTTAGTGGAACTACACAAAAGCATCGTATGATCCGAGGGTGCCAACCGTCTTTCCTTCGATAGGTTCTACCTGGACAGGAAATTAAATCATGTTTAGGGTTTAGGGTTTAAGTCGTAGTGACCCCATCAATAGTTTTCCTTTCGTACACGCTCTCACAACTTTTTTCTTTAGTTGTGAAGTAAATATTGGCTATGATATGTGAATCATTGAGATGCATAAGCATGCGTGTTAGTTTTCCTTTGTATTTGATGGAATGTTGTAACGGGGCAACCTTGGAATAGGAATGAAAATGGAGTGGGAAGTTTCCGTTTTTTCGGAGAAAAAACAGAAACAGAGAGAAACCAACGTTTCGTTTCGTTGGATCACGCCATCGAGCAAAACCAACGTTTAAATCACGTCTGTCGTGTTCGTGTCTCACCCTCATCCACGGCTCAACCCCACACTATCGCTCGGCATGCCACTCACCACAAACTGAGTATACGATAACTTTCCCGCCTGCATGTCGATGGATCGCGCCATGGAGTACTAGTACTACTGGAACAGATTGACGAGTTGGGGGAGGACAACTAGCTTTAGCACGGACTCCCAAGAACTTTTTACATGCATGTTGTAGCCGGCTATTGCGAACTTTGAACACAGAGCAGCCGCGTGCACCCGGAAGCGGCGCGGGCGACGCTCTCTCGGCCGGCGCGCCGCTTCAATGCCGGCGCCAGTGAGAGGTCGCGTCCGCTCTAGCCGGGCATGAATGCGGCACTGACTATTTCGGGCGGGAAGCACACGCGGGTGATGAAGAGGGTTCGGGTTGGTCAGGACCGCGGTCCGGACGTCCGCAAACAAGAGATGTTGTACGTTAATATTGCTGTGTATATAATTAATAATGTAAATAATGTGCCAGTTGGACAAATATGATTGGAGATGGAGATGGAAATGGAATATTACGTAAACACGGATATGCATGTCTTTGTCTATGTGTGTGTGCGCGACGACTCTCGCGACCTGGAAGCAGGGGCGTGTTTTTGATCGAGTTTTCTTTCTTGGTACGTTAAAAAATCACTTTGTCTAATTCACATCTAGATGTTATTTAAGGATATCACATCTAAGCTCCCACAAGTATATAATGTAGCAACAAGAAACAAAAAAACTAGGACAAAAAAATAGACCACAGACAGAGTGAACAATTTTTTAAGTGTCCTAGACAGACCCTTAAAAAATTGTCCGCCAGTTTTCGTTTCTTTTTCCGGGAACGCGCATATTCTATTTAAAACCACTGCTATGGAGAGATTTTTTTTACTCCATTATAGCCTCTTGTTTGATAGAGTTTCTCGCGTCTCGCTCTCTCACTCTCTCCATATCAAAACAAGATAACAGTGTCCACTCTATCTCTCTCCTCACCGGTGGTCATAGATCCGACCGAATCTCGTCCGCTGCGGGAGGAGGTGCTTGTCGCCGTCGGCGATGGAGGAAGCCGATGCGCACCGTCCTCTCGGAGGCAACGCTGGCGCGGACAAAGATCCTCCGCGCCCTCGTTCACTGCCGTCGTGTGGGAAGATCCCGCCCGCCCGCCTAAACGACATCTCGCCCACCTGAGGTATAACTTCTTGTACTGGTCCAGCTTCCCAGGTCATTGCGTGCGGGTTTCCTTCTATGCGACTACTCCCCAGCTCCTCATGTATAGTAGCTAGGGTTCGTCGGCTGGTCCAACACCACCTACTAGTACTATTATGAGGAAATGCCACTCGAAAAGTTGTCCTGATTTATGCCTCGGTGGAGGTATACATGTTGTTTCGACAAAAAGTACATGGTGGTTGTGCGGTCATTGTCCATATGTTGGTAGTACTATTACTGGTTAAATGAAGAAATGCTTTTTTTCTCGGGTATCCGGGTTTAGTTCCCATCAAGATAATTATGATGCTTCTGTTTGTTGGTGTACTTTTCATTAATTCTTATTGACAATTGAGATGTCGTTGCTAATCTTGTAAAACAAAGTAACAACACTATATCCCTTTTTTATATTTTAGGAAACAGCGATGCGTATCTCCATACCCGGGCATGTCTTCCTCAATTTTAGTGGAACTGCACAAAATTGGATGGCCAATGTTGTTCCGCCTCATTGTTCTCTGCCACGTTGTTCTTCCTTCCTCGAGCTTGATTACTGAGAAGAAACAGACCACAGTGAGGATTTTTCAAACTTCATAGGTGCCTCACCCAAACTTGATGCCAAATGGATGATGCATCACCACGATGACCTATCGATGCTCATGGTTGCGCCTCATGGTTGCGTCGGCTGGTGAAACTGGTCGATTTTCAATGAAAAACAAGCTATCTTCCATCAGTGCTCTTTGCTTGTTACGCACAAAGATGATATCCTTCATCAGTTCACCTTGGTTGCGTTGGAGACGCAGTCGTCTTTCACGTTGATGCAATTTTATCACAGAATTGGCTATGAACCAAATGTTTCCTCGAAGAAGGATCGACGTTGGTACTAAGAGCATAAGTTTTGTATTGATTTCTAAGCCTTCTCACAACTTTGTCTCCAGCTCCCCTGTAAGTTTATTTGTCCAGCTATAAACTTTGATTTAAAAAATGGTGTGGACTAAAAACTCGGATGGACGTAGTAGCCCTCCATTTTTATTTACTTCGCATATTAGATTTGACTGAAGTCAAACTTTGTAATACTCTCAAACCTTTCCGATAATTGAAATTAAAATTCTTTATTTGTACACACTCTCACACATTTCCGGTAATTTGGCGCATGTGTGGTTGTTCATTTAAGGGAGGGTAGTGTACCGCACGTTAAGGACAGTAAGTGCGACCAGGACGCGTGGGCGTGGATTGTTAGTTCATCGGAAGTAGTACTCCCTCTGTCTAGGTGTGTAGTAAGTCATCTTATGAAAACCAAATAATTCCAAAACACTTAGACGCGGTGCATTAACTTCTACCTCGCTTTTTGTTTCCTGACATTTCAACCAATAAGAGATAAAGGGTGTGCATGCTTTTAATGACTTGAGACTATCAAACACGACATGCAGTGGTTAGTTCATTGCATGCAATACTATTAATTAGCAAATAAACATTAACGTTTCTCGTTTTCCCCTCCTCCTTGGTCACGGTGCACAGCCTAAGATGACTTACTCACCTAGACGGAGGGAGTAGTAGTTTTCTTCACTGTATGTTAAATAAAGAGTTTCGTTTTGTACTTACACAATTTAAAACGATTGTTATGGAGAGAATAAGAAAACCACTCCACTATATATTAGTCGTATACACGAGAGTACTATATGGACGCAGCTTCATTGACTTAGTGCACCTGCCTTTGAGTTTATGACAGGTGGGCCCAAAATGTGGCTGGCTCACCTGTCATACAGCCAAAAGCAGGGGCAGTGAAGGCACCGGAGCTCAGTCCGTACTACAGTAGTATATATATAAGCTGGAGCCTCGGCGCTTGTTCTCTAGGGTTTGCACTCTCCACACTCTCGCCGCACTACATATATGTATACACACTGGAGGCTCAGCGTTCATTTGCTAGGGTTTGCTATATTCACAGTATCTCACCCTCTCTTCACTAGATCTAAACAAGACTGCGTTGGCCTCTTGTCTCTCTCTCCCCCCTCACAACTGGTGAAGGAGGCGTCTATATCCCATCGAACCAGGAAGGGGAGGAGTTGCAGTGTTCACTCTATCGCCTTCGGCGAGGGAGGCAATCCACTACCAGCTGTGATGTTCTCTTTCACCCAGCGCTTGTGCGGGAGGGCCACCGACCCCTTCTTCCTCGCTGCCGTACGTAGTGTGGGCAGATCCGACCTCCCGCCGCACGCCTTGCCACATCCCGACGACCCTAAGGTATAAGTTTCTTTGAAACCGTCATTGCTCTAGCTACATGTGGATCTTTTTCGATCTATAGTCGAATCTAGGTCTTGGTTCCAAGAGGAAAGAAGGGTGCCGTGGGCTGGAGCAAGAATCTAGGACGTGGTTCAATGAGGAAAGGAGGGACGGAAAGTAGTATAGACTAGCTATCCAGCCGCTTTGTTGGTCGAAAAGGGAAAAAGGGGGGTAACCCAGTACACACATTTGTAAGGAACCGATCTCTTGGTTGAAAAGAGAAAGAAACTGGGGGGTCGGGTAGTTTGTGCAGGACTGGATTTGCTGCCCTCACATAGGAAAAAGGTTCAAAGAGAACAAATATGGGACCAACGCATATATGTTGCTTGGCTACATACTGTGCATCACCCATTTATACGTGTGGCACATGGTGCTGGCATGTCCCATACAGCTATTTTGCTGTTGTTAATCTAAGAATGCCGCCGGAAAATTGAAGCAATGCCACTATTAAAAGTAAATTACATTTTTTAACGAATGTTGTTTCAAGAGAATGTCTCTGTTAATATGAATCAATGCAACCATTTTAGAAATGCTACTATCCTACTTTGTTTTCCATCCAA
Source organism: Triticum aestivum (assembly GCF_018294505.1). Classification (NCBI taxonomy): domain Eukaryota; kingdom Viridiplantae; phylum Streptophyta; class Magnoliopsida; order Poales; family Poaceae; genus Triticum; species Triticum aestivum. The sequence continues at coordinate 407,622,260 of NC_057813.1, read as the reverse complement.
GATAAGTTACATGCTTCTTGCTGTCACCGTTTGTTTCATCCTCCTTTATTGGCATGTAACTGTTTCCTTTTTTTCCTCTGTTAAAACAGGGGTATCGATTCAACTTGTTGCTATTGCGACATTTTGCTTCGCTACTCGAAACACTTATGTTTTAAGAGTGTTTTGTGCATTTCAACTTGAATGTCACACCGGTGACTTTTCTTAATTTTGGTGGAACTGCACAAAAGGAGATCAAGATTTGTTTCCAGTCTTCGTGGCGAGTCGTTTCAAATCTTGGTCTCATCCACATGATGTGTAGTGTGCTTTGAGATGTTGTGCTACTTGTTTTGGTACTGTTTTAAATAAATGTTGAATTGAAGCTATTGTATTGCAGTCTTTTCCCATTAAGTAGTGAAGAAAAATGGGACCAACCCAGACATGATGCTTGTTGCTTTGTTGCAACAAATTCAGCATCACCCCCTTTATAAGCCAGTAATTGATTCCACTCTCAGAATTAATTACTGAATCTTATTTCAAAACCGCAACACTTGTTAGGGATTGGCGGGATTACCATTTTTGTGGCCGCATGTTTCATCCTCCTTTATTAGCCAGTAGTTGATTCCTTTTTTGCCTCTGTTTAAACAGGGATATCTATTCAACTTGTTGCTATTGCGACATTTTGCTTCGCTACGCAAAACACTTTGCTTGATTTCAGTGCAACTGCACAAAACGAGATTGGATTTCCTATTCGTGTTGGCAGATTCGTATTTTATCCTGGTGTTCTCATGAAAGGTCAGTACAGGCCTTCATCCACATGATTGTGCAATGTGCTTTGAGATGTTGTGCTACTTGTATTGGTACTGTTTTAAATAAATGTTGAATTGAAGCTATTGTATTGCTGTCTTTTCCCATTAAGTAGTGAACAAAAATGGGACCAACCCAGACATGATGCTTGTTGCTTTGTTACAACGAACTCTGCATCACCCCCTTTATAAGTAGATGGAAGCACATATTGTTGTTGCGCCCACTCTCCCTGGAACTGTTTATGCTTTTCGTTAATCTAATGCCGTTGGTAAAATTAAGCAATGCCACTCTCAGAATTAATTAACTACTGAATCTTAGTTCAAAACTGCAACACTTGTTAGGAATGGTACTATCCTGCTTTGTAGTTCTTTCTACATGTTTAACCAAGGTATTGTTAGGATAATGTCTCTGTTAAAATGAATCAGTTGCATTGTTTTAGGAATGGTACTTTTCTACTTTGTTGTTCTTTATACATGTTGAAACAAGGCATTGTTAAGATAATGTCTCAGTCAATATGAATGAATCACACTGATGGAGAATTGCTACTCTCCTGCTTTATTTCCCATTAAGATAAAGTAGATCAGTAGATGCTTTTCTTCTGGGAGTACAAGTCATCAACCGTTATTTCTCAGTAATTGTTTCCCTTATACCTATTGTTGCTTACAAGGATATCAAAATTAAAGCTTGGTTTTATTCCGACTTCGATTTTAGTTGAACTGCACAAAAGGAGCCAATGTGTCCAAGGCAAACTGCTGCATTACTGGGCCCAGTTGGTCGTTCCACTTTGCAGAAAGAAGGAGTCACTATTTGCGCTACATTACAGAAGGAATGAAGGAGAAGCTTTACAGAGTATTATTAGACGCTGGTGACATGACTAGTCTGCAAAGAGCATTGGCAATTTAACAACACGTGGAGTGCCCTGGGCAAAAAGTGCCCAAACAAGTACAAGAAGCTACGACAGGACTCCACGATCATAGGCATTACATATTTTGAACGGGAAAAGCTTGTCAAAGTTTAATCATTGATGTTAGCAAGAGGAAGTTAGTTTAATATATTGGAATTGGAAAACCTTGTATTTGCTCATTGATGTTAGCCAGAAGACATGCATTTGATATTTTTGAGTGGGACGCCCTTGCTGTGAGCAGCGTCGAGTGTTTTTTCCTATTCATGTGTTCAGTTTAGAAGTAAATAGTTACTCTGCTGAGATATTCTTGTGTTAAGAGTTTGTTCTGAATATTGTCTATGTAATGCCAGGCCTTGTGTTTGATTGCAAAGTTGAGCTTGGAATGTTGTGGCATGCGGCATCACGAGCTATTCACCGTGCCTCCTGAGAATAATGCTTCGTATTGCTTTGCATGTCGATCTAATGCCAGTGATTTGCTTGTTAAGAAGATCATCCTCTTCTGTTGTTTCCGTGCTTAAGAAGTTCATCGTCTGATGTTTCATTCATAGCCTATACGACAAGTCGGGTAGGTTAGACGTGAAACCATATGATCTTCCGACCAACTCATGATATTAGGCCGTGATTGGATCATCGTTTTCCAACCAAAACCGCTTGTAAAACTGACGCTTGTAAATAAAAGCAGATGGTCTCGGGCGAAGCGCTTGGTTGGTCGATTTCGACTAGTAAGATATCGGAAGTACTTCACACACGATAAAAACGCTGAACAACACTTGGACGATTGCAAATCCAGCTGTTAGCTGCTGTTTCAGCCTTGCCCATGGATGGCATGATATGCGCGTCGTGCATGTATCTTCTGGTAATATCGTTCATATTGCACTGCTCGTAAAATATACACTTGTCTCTCAAATTACACGCGTAACCCGCTAGTTTTACTTACAGGCCACGGGCCCTCGATTTCATTACGCCTGTATTTTACATGTTGTTTCCGATGACGAGTAAATTACACTTGTATGTTAATACAGGTCTGAAATAAACCGGAGCTCCCAAGCGCGGACTTACCGTTTCATGCCGTCTCAGTTTCTCGAAGGTGCTCATAGGTGTCCGATGATCCTGGCTTCCTGAATGAGCAGCGGGCACTGTATCAGACCATCCGTAGGGCCCGTGCGGCCCTCTCCGTTGTCCTTCGAGTTGTTGCGCTCGCTGTGGTGCCGAGCATTGTTAACATCGTCAACGAACATGAGGATTCAGGAGATGACTTTATTTTGACAGGATGACACTAGGGACCCACTAGGGCCATAGTCATACATACGCAAGTGCCTCCTTATTATGTACAACTATATTTTTTTGGCTTTCTCCTAGTTTCCAAACATCCTTGGTCCCACACCATTGTCAACCTATGTAGTCAATATAAACGAGAGAATTGCACAAGGTGCGGCCGACAGCTGGGACCAAGGAGCTCGAGCAGTATTTGTGTTTTTGAGGCGTCAGCACTGCAGAGTTTTTCTTGGCGATGATTTCGCTATTGTTGTCGGATGTTGGATTCCGGCAGACCCTTCAGGTTTGAACTCTGGTTGCGCGTGAAGATCTTCCCCCTACCACCTCACGTCCGATCGTCTCATGAGAATCTAAGCTAAACGATGAAAAACACGAGGGACACAAGATTTATACTGGTTCGGGCCACCGTTGTGGTGTAATACCCTACTCCAGTGTGTGGTGTGGTGGGTTGCTTCAGGGGCTGATGATGAACAGTACAAAGGAAGAACTGCCTCGCGAGAGGTGTTCTTGAGCTGGTGCGATGAACTGCTGGGGTGAGTTCAATCGCCTCTCGATCTAATGAGCACACGATGAGATGCCCCTCTTTTGTGGTGGCTAGCCCTATTTATAGAGGCCCTGGTCCTCTTCCCAAATATTGAGCGGGAAGGGTGCCAACAACGACCATTTTGAAGGGGAACATCTAGTACAAGTTATCCTGACTAAAGTAGGTCTTCGGCTGCCAAAGGCACTGGCGATGACGCCGTCTTGGGCTCCACAGTGACCTCCATCTTGCCGCTCTGCTGGTCTTAGTCTCGTTGCACTGAGATGGCAACCTTTGCCTGATGCCTTGGTAGTCCACCCCTATGTTTGCCCCCTTTGCACGAAAGAGGAAACAAGGACACTGCGCAGGCCGGCGCCCGCCTGGTCTCAATCGTCATGCCTTGCATCATGAGCACCTCGCGAGGTACCCTGCCTTGATCTCTCCACCTCCTCGCGAGTATACCTGGCGAGGCCGTTCCTGAGGAAGTCTTGTGTCGTCCGCCCCGTGAGGCTTGTCCCCTCGCGAGGGTCTTGAGTCTTGCACTGATGAAGATGGGTCGTATTGGGCCACCACTCGAGCCACGCCGCAGGCCGCAGGCAGGCAAGTCTAGGGAACCCCATTCCCAGAACACCGACAGTAGCCCTTGGGCCCAAGGTGTGCTCGGACTTGGCTTAGCGGAGAAGCGAAAGGGCAAGTGCGGAGCGCCGCGGGCCCCATCAGCATGCTGCCTTGGGCGCCGCGTGGCGATTGGTTGGACGTGGGCGTCTCCGCTTCCCCGTGCTGCCTCGGCAACTGCTCGACTTGACAAGTCCCTGCATGCAAAAATGAGTCATGAATACCTATGATCGTGGATGTCGACGGTTGGCCTCCTCCGATTATAAATGCGGGAGAGCGCAAGCCCCCATTCTACATCTTCCTCCTTGCTTCCATCTTTCTCCCCATCTCAGCTGCTTGCCGTCTTCTATGGTGCCGCCGAAGAGGTTCTCGGCCGCGGAGAAGGGAAAGGCTCATCGGGAAGGGCCTGACTCTCCCCCGCCCAAGTGCGGCCGGGGTCGTCCCCGCAAGCATCCTGCGTCTCCTGCAGCGGCTCCCCGCGGTTGCGGCTGCGATCTCCCGCGCGGTGATGGGCACCTGGTGGGTGAGGGAAGGCGCGTTGTGGCTGCGCGGCCTCCCAGGCCGCGCTTCCACTCGGCAGAGGTGCTGCCGGAGTTCGTCGTGTGGTCAGTGGACCCAACCGGCAGCTGGCTCCAGCTTCCCCGCTTCCTTGTAGGTGAACTCCCGGTCGATGCTCCTGGTGGCCTCTGGCTTCAAGCGGACGGTTGCTGCAGCAGGGCCTCCTCTGCCTCACTGGAGATTTCTGTCGCCGGGAATGTGGCCCTGACCCGCTGCCGGCAAACATTTGCCCGCGCGCGTGGCCTGAGCCGGTGGTGCACCCTGCATTTCAAGTTCGACGGCGACGCCACCCTCTACGTGAGGGTATTCGGAGAAGATGGCCGCCGCGTTGGGTGCTGCTCCGAAGATGATGACGGCGGCCGGGTGCCCAGCCTCCGCAATGGTCGAGATGAAGATGAAGGTGGGCGCGTGGCCAGCAACATTCGCAACTCGCCAAGCCTCGGCGGCTCCCCCTCGGACGGCAGCTCCTCCAGCGGTGGCCGTGACCAGCCTCCACACCGTCGCGCTCGCCTTGAGGGAGGTAGCGGGTCAGCCCATCATTGCGCCTCGGTGAAGCGTGAGGAGGGGTCTGACTGAGCTCCGGAGGCAGCACGAGCCCTCGCCATGAGTCGGTGCCGGGCAAGCCGTGTCTATTTTGTTTTCCTCCCTTTCCTGCACAAAGAGAGAGTAGTGCGGGGCCCCATAGGGGTGTGCTGGACTGTTGCGGTTAACTATTATGCTATTTTCGTTATTCTCGTGCTATGTTTTGGTGCTGCGTGCTCGTGCGTAGGAACTACTTAGCTCGGGGGGACTTGCCACAGTCTTTGCTTCTCGATGCTGACGCCTCGTCGCGCGTCTTGTGGCCTGCAAGAGTTAGTTAGGAGAGGTGACTTCCGGTCTTGGTCATGAGGGCAACTGACTTAGGTCGTGTGTTCGCGTCGCGATGCCCGTGGGGCACAGACTGGGAGGAGTGCTCCCGCGGTGGACTTGGATAGGAAAGCCTCACAAGACTGGGTCAGAAAACACTCACGAGGGCACCCGCGCAGCCCCCTCGTGAGACTTGCGAAAGAGAAAATGAGTCAGGTGGGTGACAAAGATAGAGAATCACGGGACGGGGATGGCAATCAACGCTAAAAGCAACTCCAATAAAATTTCAAACAAGGATGAACAAGACAACAGCAGAAAGCAAATGAAAAAGCCGCGTCCGGCACCTAATCTAGTCTTCGACGTCTTCTCACCAGCGCGGAGCTAAGTGCTGCCACTGGGCGTGGGCGGGAGCCCCCGAGGCCCGAGGGCGGCTCTCTGGAGACTCCGGGGCGTGTACAGCTCCAACTCATTATTACGTGAGAGTGTCACGGGCGGCGAGCTTCACAGATATTGGCCTTCTTCATAGGCTCCGGGCCTTTCTCGGGGCGATGAGCTTCACAGGTGTTTGCCTTCTTCACAGGCACCGGGCCTTTCTTGGTACGACTAGCTTCACAAGCGCCGGGCCTTCTTTACAGGCGCTCGGCCTTTCTTCAAGGGTAGAACTTTCGGAGGTGCTGGATGTTCCACGCGTTCGGGATGGGCACCCCCTCCCGAGTCTCCAACCGTGCGGCACAAGGCCTGGAGACATGAACAACCTTGAATGGGCCCTCCCACATGGGCGAGAGCTTGTGCAGCCCTTCCCTGGGGAGCACCCGCCTTAGCACGAGGTCACCTACCTCGAGAGTCCTGGGGCAAATGCTGCGGCAGTGGTACCGCCGCAACGCCTATTGGTATCTTGCTGCCCGAAGCGCAGCCTCCCGACGGTGTTCCTCCCCCAGCACGAGGTCCGCCCCCTGCATGCCATCCTGCCATGCTTCGTCAAAATCCAGGACCCACATGGAGCGATGCCTGACCTCATGAGGAAGGACCGCCTCAGCTCCGTAGACGAGGAAGAACGGGGTATCACCAGTCGACTTGGTAGCGGTTGTGCGGATGGACCACAACACGGATAGAAGCTCACCGTGCCAGCCCCTGCCGCAGGCCTCCATCTTCTTCTTCAAGGTCCGGGTTTTGTGGCCCTTCAGGACCTCCGCGTTGGCGCATTCGGCCTGGCAGTTGCTCCGAGAGTGTGCCACTGAAGCGTAGCATATCTGCGTTCCAAGGTTAGCACAATATGTTTTGAAGAGATTGCTGGTGAACTGCGAACCGTTGTTGGTGATGATGCAATTAGGCACCCCAAACCGGCTCACGAGGCCCTTGATGAACTTGACCGCTGAGCCGGCCGGGATGGTGCGGACAGCGTCCACTTCTGCCCACTTTGTGAACTTGTCAATGGTGACGTAGAGGTAGCGGTAGCCCCCTGGCGCTCGGGGAAACGGGCCAAGGATGTCCAGTCCCCAAACAGCGAATGGCCATGAAAGGGGGATGGTTTGCAAGCCGTGAGCCAGCTGATGAATCTGCTTAGCGTGGAATTGACAGGCTTCACAAGCTTTTACCAGTTTGATTGCGTCGTTGAGTGCTGTTGGCCAATAGAAACCACTCCAAAACGCCTTGCCGGCGAGGGTCCATGAAGACGAGTGGCGCCCGCAGTCTCTACCGTGAATGTCCACCAGCAACTCTTTCCCTTGCTCACTGGTGATGCAACGCAGGGAAACATCATTTGGCCGCTTTCGATAGAGCTCTCCGTCTTGGATGCAGTAGGCCGTGGCCTGCCACGCCACGCGTTCCGTGTCCTCCTCCTTTTCTTGCAGAATCCCTTGCATCAGGTAATCCCTGAAGTCCGCGGTCCAACATCCCTCCTGAGGCTCCAGCGCCAGTAGCAGGCGCGCTCCTGAGGTCGGGCCGCAGGCCGGGGCTCCGGAGGCAGGCGGTTGAGGGAGCTCCTCACGAAGTTGTGCTGTACTTGATAGTGATGGTGCTGCTGAAGGTTTGAAGAGTCGTTCCTCGAAGACACCGGGCTCCTGAGGCAACCCCCTGGACGCCCTCCTGGCGATGTCATCGGCCACTTGATTGGTGTCGCGAGGCACATGCTACAACTCCAACCCGCAAAACTGTTTCTCCATCCCACGGACCTCCGCAAGATATGCTGCCATGTCGCGAGAACGCCTCGTTGTCGGTGTCAAAACCGGCGGATCTTGGGTAGGGGGTCCCGAACTGTGCGTCTAGGAGGATGGTAATAGGAGACAAGGGACACGATGTTTTTACCCAGGTTTGGGCCCTCTCAATGGAGGTAAAACCCTACTCCTGCTTGATTAATATTGATGATATGGGTAGTACAAGAGTAGATCTACCACGAGATTAGAGAGGCTAAACCCTAGAAGCTAGCCTATGGTATGATTGTTGTTCGTCCTACGGACTAAAACCCTCCGATTTATATAGGCACCGAAGAGGGTTAGGGTTACACAGAGTCGGTTACAATGGTAGGAGATCTACATATCCGTATCGCCAAGCTTGCCTTCCACGCCAAGGAAAGTCCCATCCGGACATGGGACGAAGTCTTCAATCTTGTATCTTCATAGTCCAGGAGTCCGGCCAAAGGTGATACTTCGGCTATCCGGACACCCCCTAATCCAAGACTCCCTCAGTAGCCCCTGAACCAGGCTTCAATGACGACGAGTCCGACGCGCATATTGTCTTTGGCATTGCAAGGCAGGTTCCTCCTCCGAATACTTCATAGAAGATTTTGAACACAAGGATAGTGTCCGTCTCTGCAAAGTAAGTTCCACATGCCACCGTAGAGAGAATAATATTTACACAAATTCAATCTGCTGACGTATTCCGTGGCATGACATCACACCATGGCCAAGCCTTTATTCGAATCGTTTTTACTGTCCCACCTTAGCGCGTTTAGCGAGGAGGTTTCCTTGGCACGTCTTGTCAAAGCAGAGATCGTGTCCCCTTATTCCGGGATTCTCATCAATACGGGCGTGGGTAACCCAACTGCACCATTGATTACGGTGCTTGGGAGATAAGCGAGTTTTACCAGGCTAGTGAGGACGCATAGCTTCGTCCGCCCATATAAGGGGATAAGGATCCACCTTTTACCTACGCCTTCTTCCTCCTTTGCTCATCCATTTCCGCGCACTTGAGCTCCAGCGCCCAAGTCCGCACATCCCACCTCAACCTTCTCCAGCCATGTCCGGAGTGGGAGGCAAGTGGATGGCCTCCTCCGTCACGGAGGGGCACATCAAAAAGCTGCGGAAGGCCGGATACTTGTCCAACGACATCGCGCATCGGCTCCCCGACAAGGGGCAGCTCATCCCCACCCCCAGGCCCCATGACAGGGTGGTGTTCCACACCAACTTCCTCCGTGGACTAGGTTTTCCACTTCACCCATTTGTCCGGGGGCTCAGGTTCTACTACGGCCTGGATTTCCAGGATCTGGCCCCGAATTTCATCCTCAACATCTCGGCGTCCATCGTCATGTGCGAGGCCTTCCTCTGCATCCATCCCCACTTCGGCTTATGGCTGAGGACCTTCAATGTCAAGCCGAAGGTAGTGGGCGGCCGCCAAGCGGAGTGCGGAGGTGCCATGGTGGGCAAGATGGCCAACGTCCTATGGATCGAGGGCTCCTTCGTGGAGACCATAAAGGCGTGGCAATCGGGGTGGCTCTACATCACCGAGCCACGCGACCCTAAATGGGCAGCGGCCCCCGAATTCCGATCTGGCTTCCCTACACGGCTCACCTCCTGGAAAGAGACGGGCTTGACGTGGAGTCATTCGGAAGAGCTGACCGGACTTCAAACCTGCGTCCAAAACCTGGTGAACAAGAAGCTCAAGCTTGTCAACGTAGTCCAGGTCATGCTCATCCGCCGGATCCTCCCGTGCCAACAACGGGCCTTCAGCTTGTGGGAGTTTGATCCGGCACAACACCAAACCTTGAGCAGGCTCTTCGACACTACGTACGAAAATGCATGGAAGGTGTTGTTCAAGGGCGCCGAGGCTCTCGCATCTGCTACTGAAGATCGCGGATTCAGCTCGCAGCGTCAAGCCATCGAGGTAAGCTACTTTACCCTTTACGGGACTCTTGTTTTCCATAGTTTGACTCTATGCGGGATCTAAACTATCACGCCCAATATGTGATACTATCCTAAAGAGACTCGAAGGTCCCACCAAGGATAGAACCGCATATTGAAACGCTTTTGCAAGGTGGATATCATTACATCAACATTACATAATAGTGGGGATACATACATAAGGCATACAATGCCACACAAATATAACATCATCTTACAAGAGATCAACATCCGACTACGGATGGAACACAAACAGAAACTCAAACGACATCCACCCTGCTAGCCCAGGCTGCCGACCTGGAACCTATCCCCTGATCGAAGAAGCAGCAGAAGAAGAACTCCAAAACAAGCAAACATCGCTCTCGCGTCATGATCATCGCATAACCTATACCTGCAACTGTTGTTGTAGTAATCTGTGAGCCACGAGGACTCAGCAATCCCATTACCATGGGTATCAAGACTAGCAAAGCTTAATGGGAAAGGAAAGGGTAAAGTGGTGAGGTTGCAGCAGCGACTAAGCATGTAAGGTGGCTAACATACGCAAATAAGAGCGAGAAGAGAAGCAAAGGAACGATCATCAACTAGTAATGATCAAGAGGTGATCCTGAGCTCCTACTTACGTCAGTCATAACACAGAAACCGTGTTCACTTCCCGGACTCCACCGAGAAGAGACCATCACGGCTACACACGCGGTTGATGCGTTTTAAATTTGGATCTGGTGTCAAGTTATCTACAACTGGACATTAACAAATTCCCATCTGCCTATAACCGCAGGCACGGCTTTCGAAAGTTTATACCCTGCAGGGGTGTCCCAACTAGCCCATGATAAGCTCTCGCGATCAACGAAGGATATACCTTCTCCCAGGAAGACCCGATCAGACTCGGAATCCCGGTTTACAAGACATTTCGACAATGGTAAAACAAGACCAGCAAAGCCGCCCGGATGTGCCGACAAATCCCAATAGGAGCTACACATATCTCATTATCAGGGCACACCGGATAAGCGAAGCGTACAGGAACCGACGTAATCCAAGTTGCCAAGGAATGGTCCCGCACTGTGCTCTAGTTTGGACCAACACTTGGAGGAGCACTGGCCCGGGGGGGGTAAAATAAAGATGACCCTCGGGCTCCGGAAACCCAAGGGAAAAGGGCTAGGTGAGGCAAATGGTAAAACCAAGGTTGGGCCTTGCTGGAGGAGTTTTATTCAAAGCAAACTATCAAGGGGGTCCCATAAATCACCCAACCGCGTAAGGAATGCAAAATCCGGGAACATAACACCGGTATGACGGAAACTAGGGCGGCAAGAGTGGAACAAAATACCAGGCATAAGGCCGAGTCTTCCACCCTTTACCAAGTATATAGATGCATTAATTAAAGTAAGAGATATTGTGATATCCCAACATAATCCTGTCCATCATGGAGCAATCTTCAACTTCACTTGCAACTAACAACGCTATAAGAGGGGCTGAGCAAAAGCGGTAACATAGCCAAGCAACGGTTTGCTAGGAAGGGTGAAAAGGTTAGAGGCTGACATGGCAGTTTGGGAGGCTTGAGCAACAAGAGATAGGTAGCGCGGCAAAGCGATAGAACGAAGCAACTAGCATAGCAATGATAGTAGTGAGATCCAGGGTAGCGGTCATCTTGCCTGAAATCCCGCTAGGAAGAAGAACGAGTCCATGAAGAAGATGAACGGACGTAGTCGAACGAATCCTCACAATCGCAGCATTACCGGAACTAGGAAGCAACACCGGAAAGAAACAAACAACATGGTAAACAACCAAGCATAAACATGGCATAATGCACAATCAAGTGTGATGCATGTCCGGTTAAATGTTGGATAACATGGCAAGAGGTGAAGCATAATTAAACTAACTATCTAAGCAAGTTTAAATGAGGCCGAACCACAAAACAACAATTCCCAAAAAAAACATATTTCATTTAGCAATTTTAAAGCAAGCAACAATTTTAAACATTTTAAATGTTGTTATCATGATGCGGATGACATATGCAAGGTTGATGCAATTTTTTATGAAAATGTTGACATGAGCATGTTATGAAGCATTTGTCACGATGGTGGAACGAAAGGGATGCCACGGCAACGACAGAGGAAATGTTGCCACAGCAACATTCCGATGATCCGACAATTCAATGAGATACCGGTGCAAAAGAGCAAGTGTGCGGATGTGCGCAACATGCAAGAGATGGGGAGTGATCCCAGATACCGGGTGTCCCACATGATGGTGGCATGGCAAACGAGGAACGTGCAAAGACAATTCGATCACGGTGCAAAACTCGAGCATCTCATACAACGCACAAGCATTCGGTCCATGGCGGTCGTTCTCGGCGGTTATACCTTCGAAGCGTGCATTTCGGGGCGGTTCAAAATCGTCGAGGGAAGTAGTCATTCATGGGACGTAGGGGAAGTAGTTGTACTCGTGTCGTAGTGGAAGTAGTTGTTCACATTTTGAAGAGGAACTTGACGAATCCGATGTCTCCGAGGGCGAAAGTAGTGGAACTTGGTGCTTGTGCTGAATGGGTCCTCGACGACTGTAGTGGTACACGCATGTAGATGAACTTGACGAGTCGTCATCATCCTGGTACTTGGCGAATCCCACAGCGGCGGTAGAGGTACACTTGGTGGTCTTGGGTCTACATGATTTGGATGCATTCAGGGACGTCTCAGTCATTCAACATAGAGGCCGTGTAGGCGAACTTGTTGGTCTTGATGACCCGAAACAAAGCAACACAAGGGCCTCGGGTGGGAAGCAGCAAGGAAGCGACGGTGGAGGTCAGCGGTAGGAAGCAGGCATGGGGCTCATCTGGTTCCCGGCCGGGTCCAGGCCGGTGGGACTCCATGGGGCGGCGGCCATGGCTTTCCTGATAGACGGGTGAGGGAGGAGCAAGGCGGCGGCAAACTCGGAGCTCGGGGATGAGGCACCGAGGGCGAGGCAGGGAAACAGCGGCCTGGTGGCACTCCGGCGAACTTGGCCGCAGGGACGGTCGCGGTCACGAGAGGAGAAGTAGGGCAGGCGGGAAGTCTTGCGGTGGCCTTGGTGATTCCAGCGACGGCAGCAGCAAGGGAGGGGCGAGGTCGGCACTGCGGCGCAGCTCGACAGCGACAAGGCAGCAGAGGGACGCGGGCAGGAGGTGAAGAAGACAGCGCAGTAGCGGGGCGATGGGGATGGACGGAGGAGATGGGCTCGCCGGCCAGAATGACGGCACGGCGGCAGAGGAATGGGTGGCCGGAGGCGCGGCCGATCGCCGGGCAGTGGCGCGCGGGAGGAAAGGAGAGGCCATGGATCGGGCGTGAGGAGCTCCTCTCCCTTAGCTCGATTCGTGCGTATGTGTGTGGCGGCGGGCAGAGGGAACGAGAAGGAGAGATAACGAGCAGGGGGGACGAGCTAGGGTTAGATAGGGGCTGATGGGCCTAGCAGATGGACCTAAATGGCCTGCTGGCTGCTAGGCTCTCTCTCTCGATTTCAAAGAAATAGAAGCTTGGAAGAAATGCCGAGAGAGGTTGGAGTGGAGTTTGGGCATGAAGTTAATTTTCTCAGACCCACAAAAAGGAGCTTGATCCCAGAAAAATAGAAGTGGGCATGATTGCAAGTTTAAATTCAAACTCATTTGATTATAAATCAAATGGGTTTGAACTAGGACATGTTAAAAGGAAGGTCCAAAAATGTTGGGAATTTTGGTGGAGATTTGAAAAGTGATGAAACAAAATATGGAAATAGTTGAGGCCAAGGGTTTAGATAGAAAGGCATGGGATTTGTTTGCAATTGTGTTATGGTTAATTCCAAAACAATGGAATATTATTTTTATAGTTCCCTAATAATATTGGGAGGATATATGTTATAAAGAGAAATCACCATGTGAAATCCCTCGATTTAAATAGATCAAAGATCTATGCAATTTATTTAGGTGAGTTTTTAAAAAGGGATTGCATGATGACATGATGCAAAGCAAATGATGCATTGATGAATGCAACAAGCAAAACAAACACACGGCAAAACTCGGAATAGCTGGAAGTCTTCTGGAGCATCGGTCTCGGGGCGTTACAACACTCCACCACTACAAGAGGATCTCATCCCGAGATCTAGGGTGGCACCGGAGAGAAACGGAAGAGGAAGAGAAGAGGTAAAACTGAGTTTCTTCTTCGACAAAAGAGTGAAAACCATGAACCTTGAGAGGTTGAGCAAAATGAAAGAAATAAAACCACGAAGATGAACAAAGTTGAAAACACTCTATTAGAAAAGAGGCACAAGGGATACGACGAGAACCAAGAGGTTTAGTGATAAGATAGATGTTGAAACCACTCCGGTTAAAACTAGATAGAGAAGAAATAAGATTGATATAATTTTGACAGCACTCCAACTGAAAAGAGAAGAAAACTTGATGAGATGAAAAGAACTTGAAGAGATGACACAACACTCCGGTTAAATGGATAAGCATGAAAAGAACACGATCCTCACAAAACGAGGTGATGGGTGAAGAGCACAACATCACAATGCCTCCGGAAGAAAGAATAGAAGATAGATCATTGGAATAACAGAATGGAGAAGGAAATGCCAACTTCTACCACAAATGATCTTGGAAAGCACCCTTCAAAGAAGGTTAGAACGGAGTTGATGGAAAACCAACAACGAAACGAATAAGCTTGTAGTGGGCTTATGGAAAACATCTCAAGACTATGAGGTGACAACCGGCCACTAATGGAAACAATTGCTTGCTTGAGATCAACGAAGAGATGAAAACTTTTTGCCGAGTGGATAGGAGAAAAAACTTGGATCCTTGATAAGCACCACAATAGCAACATTCCTTAGGGAAGGCTTTAGGTGATATATGACACAAGATAACTCCAACAAAGAGATTGATGGATTTAAAATACCTCATTCTTGACAACATATGAATCATGAAACATGAAGGAAATTGTCAAGAGTGACATAACACCATCTCAAAAGATAAGGTAGAAAGAATTGCACTTCGAAAAGGAAGAAGAAGAATACTTGAACTCCTTAGAAAAAAACATGTGTTGATCACCATGTTCATTTTTGAGTATAGCTTGGCGGGTCATAACTTCGAGAGAAATCTTGAAGAACAATTGAAGAATGAAGAGAATCCTTGATGAACCACCATGTAGAGCCCCAATGAAGAATTTCGGTAATAAAAGGATGATAAAAAGAAAGAGAAGTTGAAAAACACAAGGTGAAGCCTTGCAATGATTTAGATGGAGCTTCGCGACGAGATAATGCGGAAAACTTGGAACTCCGAAAAAGGAAAAGATGAAACACCAGAAACGAGAATTACTTCATCATGAACAATCTTCGAAAGAAAAGAATTGAGTCACCTCGAGGAAATAAGAATAAGATTTATTGTATGCTTATCCTTCATCAAATTTAATTGATGACAAGCAACGCATTTGGCATACTACTTATTTCCATTGAAAAGGGATTAAGAGAGATATAGCGTAAACTTGAGAAGGTCTTCCATGAACCACCGGTAGGATTTGGAAAGAGCGAATGAATTGGTATGATAACAAAGAAAAAGAATCTTGAACGAACCACCATAAGATTTCGAAAATGACTGATGAAAGAGAATGAATCACCGTGAAGAATTAGAAGAACCAATATGCTAGAGGGGATTTAGATGCAAAAGAACAAAGAGATCATGAGCTGATTAAAGAACACTTGAACGAAGCATCGGAAGAATATTGAGATGAACGAAGGGCACTGTCGGTGTCAAAACCGGCGGATCTCGGGTAGGGGGTCCCGAACTGTGCGTCTAGGCGGATGGTAACAGGAGACAAGGGACACGATGTTTTACCCAGGTTCGGGCCCTCTTGATGGAGGTAAAACCCTACGTCCTGCTTGATTAATATTGATGATGTGTGTTACAAGAGTGGATCTACCACGAGATCAAGGAGGCTAAACCCTAGAAGCTAGCCTATGGTATGATTGTTGTTCGTCCTAAGGACTAAAGCCATTCGGTTTATATAGACACCGGAGAGGGCTAGGGTTACACAGAGTCGGTTACAATGGTAGGAAATCTACATATCCGTATCGCCAAGCTTGCCTTCCACGCCAAGGAAAGTCCCATACGAACGCGGGACGAAGTATTCAATCTTGTATCTTCATAGTCTTGGAGTCCGGCCGATGATGATAGTTCGGCTATCCGGACACCCCCTAGTCCGGACACCCCCTCAGTAGCCCCTGAACCAGGATTCAATGATGACGAGTCCGGCGCGCATGTTGTCTTCGGCATTGCAAGGCGGGTTCTTCCTCCGAATAATTTATAGAAGATTGCGAACACCAGGATAGTGTCCTGGCTCTGCAAAATAAATTCCACATACCACCGTAGAGAGAATAATATTACACAAGTTCAATCTGCTGACGTATTTTGTGGCATGACATCACACCATTACCAAGCCTTTACTCGAATTGTTTTTATTGTTCCACCTCCGCGCGTTTAGCGAGGCGGTTTCCTTGGAACGTCTTGTCGAAGCATAGGTCGTGTTCCCCTTATTCCGGGATTCCCATCAATACGGACGTGGGCAACCAAACCGCGCCATTGATTGTGATGCTTGGGAGATAAGTGAGTTTTACCAGGCCGGTGGGGACACATGTTTTTTGTCCGCCCGTATAAGGGGATAAAGATCCAAGCCCTTTGCCTGCACCTTCTTCCTCCTTGGCTTATCCATCTCCGTGAACTCGAGCTCCAGCGCCCAAGTCCGCACTTCTCACCTCAACCTTCTCCAACTATGTCCGGAGCGGGAGGCAAGTGGATGGCCTCCTCCGTCACGGAGGGGCAGATCCAGAAGCTGCGCGATGCCAGATATTTGTCCAGCGACATCGCGCATCGGCTCCCCGACGAGGGAGAGCTCATCCCCACCCCCAGGCCCCATGAGAGGGTAGTATTTCTTCCCCATTTCCTCCGCGGACTGGGCTTCCCACTTCATCCCTTTGTCCGGGGGCTCATGTTCTACTACGGCCTAGATTTCCATGATCTGGCCCCGAATTTCATCCTCAACATCTCGGCGTTTATCGTCGTGTGCGAGGCCTTCCTCTGCATCCAGCCCCACTTCGGCTTGTGGCTCAAGACCTTCAGTGTCAAGCCGAAGGTTGTGAAGGGCAGCCAAGCGGAGTGCGGAGGCGCTATGGTGGGCAGGATGTCCCACGTTAGATGGCTGGAGGGCACTTTCGTGGAAACCATTAAGGGGTGGCAATCGGGGTGGTTCTACATCACCGAGCCGTGTGACCCTGATTGGGCAGTGGCCCCCGAATTCAGATCCGGCATCCCTACACGGCTCACCTCCTGGAAAGAGAGTGGCCGGATCTGGGGGGATTCGAAGGAGCTGACCGGACTCCAAGCCTATATCCAGAAGCTGGTGGACAAGAAGCTCAAGCTTGTCAACGTAGTCCAGGTCATGCTCATCCGCCGGATTCTCCCAAGCCAGCGACGGGGCTTCAACATGTGGGAGTTCGATCCGGCGCAGCACCAGACTCTGAGCGGGCTCTTCGACACTACGTACGAAGATGTCTGGAAGGTGTTGTTCAAAGGCGCCGAGGCTCCCGCATCCGCTACCAAAGATCGCGGATTCCGCTCGCAGCGTCCAACTGACGAGGTAAGTGATTTTGCCACTTGTTTTCCATAGTTTGACTCTATGCGGGATCTAAACTCCCTTTACCTTTGACAGGACTGGCTGGCGAAGGCCGAACGGACTATCTATCCGGCCTCATTGCAGAGGACCCAGCGGACGCCCGCCTAACGGGCTGCTGGCTCCGGCACCCCACGTGGTGCCGGAGAAGAAGGCCAAGAAGAAGGCCACGGGGACTCGGAAGAGTTCCTGTTTTCAGGTGCTATCGGATGATGAATCCGAGGCCGACTCCTCCCACCAAGGCGAGGAGGAGAAGAAGAAAGCCTCTCCCCCAGTGGGGGGAGGGAAGAAAAGGAAGGCCTCCCCAACAAGGGAGGCCGAGGGGTCCAAGAAGGGAAAAACTCTTCCCCCGGACTGCTCCGCCAATGCTAGTGACGACGACGAGGACTGGCCTCCAAGGGCCAAGCCCCTGGTGAGATCGTAAGTATCCGGACTCCTGAATAACTTCAAGGTTTTTCCTTTTCGCCACATAATGTCTTTTTAATGCCGCATACAACCCTGCAGTCCGCCCAAGGATGATCTTCCCGCTTCGTCGAGCGGGTCCTTAGGTGCATCGGATATGGATTCCCTTCCGACTGCCTCCACCCCCCGCGCCGCGGACGATGCCGAGGTGGGATCCCAGGAAGGGACCCACCAGGAGGCAGAGGCCCCGGAGGTGTCACAGGACAACCTCCCGGACTTTGCACCGGACTCGGCCCCGGAACCCACAGTGGCTCTGGAATCCGGCGGGCGACCCCTTCGCAAGAAAGGCAAGACCGTGACGCCGGCTACCTCCGTCCAACCGGAGGTGCCGGATAATTTTCTGGAGGCGCTCAACAGCGCCTCCATCAAAGAGGAACACCGCACTGTTATGAGTGCGGTGATTCAGAAGGTGCAGCTCGCCAAGAGCGGGCTGACCGAAGTCTACAGAAGCCTTCTAACAGGCTTTGAGGTAAGAATTTCAATATGTATAAAATGGTACCGCATAGACAGTAGCCCCTGATGCTCGGTTCGGTGTTCGGGAAGAAAAGCCGGACTGAGGATCTAAAGAGATATACGCAGGAGTCATAAAAAATATGTCAATATGGGATTGTAGGCTGCGCTGCTGACCTCTGCCGCACTGACTATGGAGGTCAATACTTTGAAGGAAAACCTCAAGCGGCCTGAGAACGAGCTCGGCCGTGCCAAGAAGCAGCTCGAGGACAAGGAAGGTGAGTAACACCTTATTAAAATTGTACCTTACAGAAAAGGATTTTGGTTGCAAAAAGAATGACAAGGATAACGTGGGTATTGCAGGGGCCACTAACGAGGTGGCGACCCTGAAAGAGGCAGTGGCCGCGGCCAAACGCAATGCGGCCGCGGAGCGCACCGAGCGAGAGAAGCAGGAGGTGCGGGTGGCGGAGGTACAGCAGAGCTCCAGGATCTCGTGAAAAAACAAGAGAGCCTGGAGCGTGACTCGAAGACTCGAGAGTCTGAGCTTGCAACGGCTCTTGAGAGTGCCAAAGCCGCTAAGGCCGAAGCCTACAAGGCCCTCCAGGAGATTGAGGCGGTGAAGAAAATAGCAGCGGGTAAGGAATTTTTCATGCAAAGTAAGCATGTGAGTGTTAATTACCTGTTGCTTACCCGAATTCGGAGCTCTCCAGGAGCGTTCGCAGATCTTCCTCGCAGCGTGTCCGATGCTGCCGCATTCTACCGGGCCGAGGAGGGGAGCTCGACGGAGAAGGTCTTCTGGTCTCAGTATGCTGAGGCCGGACATCCGGTGCCCCTTAGCGACCAGCTGAAGCAGCTGGTCGAGCTCCACAAGGCAGCCAAACAGGCCATGAAGGGCCTCATAGTTCGGCTGTGGCCTAAGGAAGCCATGCCTGGGAGCTACTTCGGCCTGGTGCGGCGGCTGGTGGATGCGTGCCCGTGGGTTGAAGGCATCAAGCACTCCGCCTGTATTGAGGGTGCCCGTCGGGCCCTTGCCCGCGCAAAGGTGCACTGGGCAAGATGGATGCCCACAAGCTTGTGACGGACCCGCCACCAGAGGGCAAGGAGCATCGCACGCCCGAGATGTATTACAAGAGTGTGTTGAAGGGCGCCCGCACTATTGCGGGGGAGTGCTCCAGAGATGTAATTTTTGAGTAGACTTGCATTTGGTTATCCTGTGCGCTGAAAACTTAGTTCAGATGTGCTAAGCAACGCTTGTTAATTTAAAATATTACCTTCTGTGCGGCTGTTTATCAAATCTGAGAGATGGCAAGTCGTCGGCTTCAGTCCCCATGCCGCGAGTGCTGGGGTGTTCGGGATGAACTTGAGCACTCTTGTTCCCATTTTTGGGTCCACCTAGGGAGGCGCTCAACACAGCGAACAAGGCAACCGGACTTATAATGCTTGAACACTCTCACTTAGCCATAGAATTCTATAATTTTAAATTTCGGCGAAGCCCCTAGTCTTCGGAAGGCCGAATTTGGGGCGCTATCCACGCCTAGGCCGGACAAGATCCGGCTCCTCGCTCTAAGCGGCATAAGTCTTTAAGGACTCGCAAAAACCTCTCGAACAGGGACCGGCTCTCGCCTCATCATGACGGTCAGTTTTAGCTTTCTCCACTGAGGCGTTAACCCAACTCAACTAGGGCGCAATCGCAGTGGTTCTCCCAGTGCTACCTTAGCCGATACAACAGAACGTAAGGTACCAAAACATGGGAGCCGGGCAAACCCAACTATTGACCCAAGTCATGATTCGGAGCCGATGCATATAATGCTATAAGTTTGGGGTGCCGCACTTGTGAAAGTGTTTGGACTTATCACACCATGATGCGGGAACCGTAAGGCCCTGGTGTGTTTTAACCGTACCAAAGTGTACGGATGCAACATGTCGTAAATGAACATATGTATGAAAAAGAAATGCAATTATAAGCAAAAAGGTGTTGCATTGTTTTATTCAATAAGTGCTGCTATGAATGAAGAACGATACAAATAGTGCGATAAGCAAGGGATGGGATTGTTAAACATGTCCCCCTCCAGGGGTAGGCTGCGGACTGGTGTATAAAAATGCTCGTAATGGAGACCACCTGTATATTCGTTGTAGCCTTTGATCCTTCCCTGGCTGTTGCATCGTGAGTTCGGAAGGTCTGCTGCCGGACAGGGCCTCTGACGAATGGAGTCCTGTAGGTAAAAAATAAAAGGTAAAAAGAAAAAAAGAACGACACACTTGAGAGCCCCTGGTGTGGTTGAGCCGCAGTCTGGGCTTATCGTGGTCATGCCCCTCTCCCCATGCCCATGGTATCTTCAGAGCGTAATGGTGTACGCGAAGGCCCTGTTTTGATGTTTTGCAGGGGCTAGGGTTGGGGCCGCACTGCTACGCGTGCTCGGAACGTGCCAGGTGGTCTTGTTGTAGGTTACTCCGGGCACGCTTAGCTATGTCCAGCCGCTTAACGGCTGGACTCGAGAATTGCCTTAAGAGGCTGCATTGTACATCTGCCGCGAGAGCCGCTGTATGTTCCTCCGTTCGGAGAGAACGTTCAGTGTTTCCGTTGACCGTGATGACTCCTCGAGGGCCTAGCATCTTGAGCTTGAGGTATGCATAGTGCGGCACCGCGTTGAACTTTGCAAACGCGGTACGTCCGAGCAAGGCATGATAGCCGCCGCGGAATGGGACTATGTCGAAGATTAACTCCTTGCTTCGGAAGTTATCCGGGGATCCGAAGACCACTTCCAGTGTAACTAAGCCTGTACAATTGGCTTCTACACCTGGTATGACGCCTTTAAAGGTTGTCTTGGTAGGTTTAATCCTTGAGGGGTCTAAGCCCATTTTGTGCACTGTATCCTGATAAAGCAGGTTCAGGTTGCTGCCGCCGTCCATCAGGACTCTGGTGAGGTGAAATCCATTGACGATTGGGTCTAAGACCATTGCGGCGAATCTGCCGTGGCGGATGCTGGTGGGGTGGTCCCTTCGGTCAAAAGTGATCGGGCAGGAGGACCACGGATTGAACTTCGTGGCGACTAGCTCCATCGCGTATACATCCCTGAGTACATGCTTCCTCTCCCTTTTGGGTATGTGCGTTGCGTATATCATGTTCACTGTCCGCACCTGTGGGGGGAAACCCTTCTGTCCTCTATTGTTCGGCGGTCGGGTCTCTTCCTCGTCATCACTATGCAGCCCCTTGTCATTGTTTTCGGCAATTAACTTGCCTGCCTGCTTGAATACCCAACAGTCCCTATTGGTGTGGTTAGCTGGCTTTTCGGGGGTGCCGTGTATCTGGCACAAGCGGTCGAGTATTCGGTCCAAATTGGACGGACCCGGAGCAGTTCTTTTGAATGGCTTTTTCCGCTGACCGGGTTTAGAGCCTCTGAATCCGGCATTGACTGCCATATCCTCACTATTGTCGCCGTTGATGTGGTATTTGCTTTTGTTACGACGCGACCTGCCATTCCGGTCCTTGAAATCCGGACTGCCAAAATTTTTGCTGAGGCTGTTGCTGCGTGCTAGCCAGTTGTCCTCACCCGTGCAAAAGCGGGCCATGAGTGATGTAAGGGCTGCCATGGATTTCGGCTTTTCCTGTCCCAGGTGCCGGGCAAGCCACTCGTCGCGGATGTTATGCTTGAAGGCTGCGAGGGCCTCCGCATCCGAACAGTCGACGATTTGGTTTTTCTTGGTTAAGAACCGTGTCCAGAATTGTCTGGCCGATTCATCTGGCTGCTGAATTATGTGGCTTAGGTCATCAGCATCTGGTGGTCACACATACGTGCCTTGGAAGTTATCGAGGAATGCGGCTTCTAGGTCTTCCCAACTCCCAATTGACTCTGCTGGCAAGCTATTAAGCCAATGTCAGGCTGGTCCTTTAAGCTTGAGGGGGAGATATTTGATGGCGTGAAGATCGTCACCACGGGCCATGTGGATGTGAAGAAGATAGTCTTCGATCCAAACCGCGGGGTCTGTTGTGCCATCGTAAGATTTGATATTCACGGGTTTAAACCCTTCGGGGATTTGATGATCCATTACTTCATCTGTGAAGCATAGTGGGTGTGCGGCGCCTCTGTACTAGGCAATATCACGACGGAGCTCAAAAGAGCTTTGTCTATTTTGTTCGGCCCGGCCGGACTTACTGTGTCCGGCGCGACGGTTGTCGTCACGTACCGTGGGGTGCCCACGTGATCCATAGATCGATCTTGATTGTCTTGCCTTATCAACCAATATATCTCGCAAGTCCGGAGCGTTCCCCTGTGGCCTTGTGCTTTTCGAGCGATGCCAGGGTATGGGTCTAGTGAAGGGCCTAGAGGCCTCTCTGTCGCGACCACGGGGTGATCGGTCAGCCGTATTGTCTCCTGGTGATGCGGGTTCATACGCTTCCTCCTCTAATCGGGGGAGAAGCTTGCGTTTAGGGTAGCTTTTGGAGGGGCGTTCGAGCTCATGCTCTTCGGCCGCAAGGACTTCAGTCCATCTGTCGGCTAGCTGATCATGATCAGCTCTAAGTTGTTGCTGCTTTTTCTTGAGGCTGTTCACCGTGGCCATAAGCCTGCGTTTAAAACGCTCTTGTTCGACGGGATCCTTAGGCACGACGAATTCATCGTCGTCGAGGCTTGCTTCGTCTCCAGAGGGAGGCATATAATCCTCTACCTCTTCTTCTGCCGCTCTCTCATGAGGGCTAGCGTCTCCATCCTCCTGCGCTGGATCTTGCTGGAGTGGGTTGTCTTCGGCACTGTCCGGTGTATTATTATCTCTGGTGCCGGAATCTTCATTCTTGCTGTGGCGGGATTTAGAGCGGTGCCACTGACGCCGGCGCATGGGCTGTTTCTTGGAGGGGTCATCCTCCTCTGTTCCTTCGCCATTCCCATCCTTTGGGATATCCACCATGTATATGTCATATGATGAGGTGGCTTTCCAGTGCCTGGTCGGCGCTGGTTCTTGTTCATCTCCGGCATCGTCGTCCATACCGTTGATGTCTTCAGAATCGTAGTCTAGCATGTCGGTTAGATCATCGACAGCGGCTACCAAGTGGGTGGTGGGTGGGCTTTGAATTTCTTCGTCGTCCGCATCCCAACCGTCCTGGCCGCAGTCCGGCCAAGGCTCTCCTGATAACGAGAGATACTTTAGCGAACTCAAGATGTCGCCGAAAGGTGAGTGTTGAGAGATGTCCGCTGCGGTGAACTCCATGATCGGCGCCCAATCGGATTCGATCGGAGGGGGCACGGGAGGTTCGGAGTCCAGCAAGGAGTCTGGCACCTCGGAGGCACGAGCTTTATGAGGGACAAAGTCAGTCTTCGGCTCTATCGCTGTAGAGGTTGCAGCCCCCGAAGCGGTGTCTAGCCATCCGTCCTCGATCTGCACAGCCGGCTCTGAATTAAAGATCGGAGCGAGTTCGAGTGCGGCCTCCAGGGTACTGTCCGGCTGCAGAGCTAAATCATGCTCGTCGTGACAGTGCGGCACGCTCGGTGTGGCTCGAATCCATCGAGGATCAAGTCCCCGCGGATGTCAGCCGTGAAGTTCAAACTTCCAAACCTGACCTGACGGCCAGGGGCGTAGCTTTCGATCGGCTCCAGATGGCCAAGCGAATTGGCCCGCAGTGCGAAGCCGCCGAATACGAAGATCTATCCGGGGAGAAAGGTCTCACCCTGGACTGCATCGTTGATGATGGTCAAAGAAGCCATTGAGCCTATCGGTGATGACACAGACGAACTCTCAATGAAAGCACCAATGTCGGTGTCAAAAACAGCGGATCTCGGGTAGGGGGTCTCGAACTGTGCGTCTAGGCGGATGGTAACAGGAGACAAGGGACACGATGTTTTACCCAGGTTTGGGCCCTCTTGATGGAGGTAAAACCCTACGTCCTACTTGATTAATATTGATGATGTGTGTTACAACAGTGGATCTACCACGAGATCAAGGAGGCTAAACCCTAGAAGCTAGCCTATGGTATGATTGTTGTTCGTCCTATGGACTAAAGCCATCCGGTTTATATAGACACCGGAGAGGGCTAGGGTTACACAGAGTCGGTTACAATGGTAGGAAATCTACATATCTGTATCGCCAAGCTTGCCTTCCACGCCAAGGAAAGTCCCATCCGGACACGGGACGAAGTCTTCAATCTTGTATCTTCATAGTCTTGGAGTCCGGCCGATGATGATAGTTCAGCTATCCGGACACCCCCTAGTCCCAAACTCCCTTAGGCACGGATATAGAATAATTTGAGAACGAATCTGAAAACTTGGAACGAAGAAATATTCCAAAAAGATGGCCTCGGGGTGATCAAGAGGGAAAGCAACTCCTGAAATACTCCGGATGGATGAAAAAGAATTGCATGACTGGAAACAATTTGATAGGATACCATCGAGCTAGCACCGCGAATCTTCGGGAGAACGGACAAGATTTTAAGAGAAATCCTTCTTCGGTCTTCAAATGTTGAGAATGATGATGAGAACCACCATGAATTGTGGGGATACTCCGGGAGAATTAAAAGAGGAAAGGTTGAACCAACGATGAAAAGAATTTGAAAGCGATCTTGGAGAAGGAATATGACTGATGATAATTCATTCTTACGTCAAACTTCGAAAAGAATTTGGGAATAGCTCCGGAAAAGTTAGAAGAGTCAGGTAAGATCTTGGAAAAAGACCTGTGGGTTAGGGCCCACTCAAGAGAAACACCGTTGAAATGATTTAAAGAGGTATTTCATCGGTTGAATTAAATGGCTTGAATGGGATAAGAGCCTCAAAATAACTTGAACGGATTGAGAATGGAAACACGAATCTTCCGAGATATCTTCAACACTCCGGATATGAACTGGGAGAGGTGAATAAATAAGAGAGCCTTGGATAAAAAATTCACATGGGAATATATGTGAAACAAAAAGGAAGAGATATGTTCAACATCGAAACTTGAATTGAATCCACCGGAGAAGAAACAACAATGAAGGATGATGACCTTAAAACTGTTGAGCATATTCATGGGAAATCACCGGATAAGAACATTGAAAGAAAAGAATGAAGAGACTTCCCACAAATAAAAGGATACATGATGAAGAAATCTGAGTCCTTGAAGAAAAAGGATGGGAGGGTGGGGAAAAACAAAGACAACTTGGGATGAACGAAACAAACACCGTTGAGAAAACATAGAATTGATCTTGCGGATTGGGAGAATGATGGGATCATCTCGAAGAGAAGCGCACCGGTTGGAAAAGAATTAACATGGCAACCTCAATGATCAAAAAGGATTAGTATTCACATAGCAATATGAGAACACCGTTTAGGAAAGGTATGGATTCAACATTTGACTTCGAAGCAACTCGAATACCACAAATAAAACAAAACAAAGGATTTGGCTTGCAGATACATATGATAGAGATTTACCCAATCCCATACCATGCATCTGTCAGAAAGATATTCTAGGAGCTACTTGAATTCCCACCTATAAACTCCCGAAACTTTCTGGTTATGCAATCTGCTGTTGGGGATACAGGGGAAGCAATATATCTCACCCAAACTAACAATCCCTACATCCAGCTGCATCCATCCGTCAACACATAACCAAGAAAACTCCGGAAATCGTGTACCTCAACCTTCGAAGAGCATCCGTTATACGAGTTATGGCAATAGTCCCCAACTCCCCAGTACTGGGTGACGTCGAGGTTATCTCACCAACAACTGCATAAAAGAGACTTTCGATGTCGGCAAAACTCAGGTATTCCAGAACTGCAACGATAAAATTGTGACGACAACACCTCGGAGCTCAACTCCCCGGGTCAATGCCACATAATAGACAGGAGGCACCAAGAACAATGTTCTCGTCACAAAACCATCGGAACGATTCCAAGATACCCGTGTGATCCTAAAATTTTTTAGTGAAATTTGAGGAGAGGAAAGTCAAAAGATCTACGTCAGGAGACCTCACCAGAGCGACGAAGGGGCTGAGGAGTAAAAAGCATCCTACTCTTCGATATATAATCCTAAGACTCAAAATAAATTTTTTTCTACACTCAACAACGGCCAACAATCAAGGGGGCTCCTATGGTCGGTCGAGGCTCTGATTACCAACTTGTCACGCCCAATATGCGATACTATCCTAAAGAGACTCGAAGGTCCCACCAAGGATAGAACCGCATATTGAAACGCTTTTGCAAGGTGGATATCATTACATCAACGTTACATAATAGTGGGGATACATACATAAGGCATACAATGCCACACAAATATAACATCATCTTACAAGAGATCAACATCCGACTACAGATGGAACACAATTAGAAACTCAAACGACATCCACCCTACTAGCCCAGGCTGCCGACCTGGAACCTATCCCCTGATCGAAGAAGCAGCAGAAGAAGAACTCCAAAACAAGCAAACATCGCTCTCGCGTCATGATCATCGCATAACCTGTACCTGCAACTGTTGTTGTAGTAATCTGTGAGCCACGAGGACTCAGCAATCCCATTACCATGGGTATCAAGACTAGCAAAGCTTAATGGGAAAGGAAGGGGTAAAGTGGTGAGGTTGCAGCAGCGACTAAGCATGTATGGTGGCTAGCATACGCAAATAAGAGCGAGAAGAGAAGCAAAGGAACGGTCGTCAACTAGTAATGATCAAGAGGTGATCCTGAGCTCCTACTTACGTCAGTCATAACACAAAAACCGTTTTCACTTCCCGGACTCCGCCGAGAAGAGACCATCATGGCTACACACGCGGTTGTTGCGTCTTAAATTCGGATCTGGTGTCAAGTTATCTACAACCGGACATTAACAAATTCCCATCTGCCTATAACCGTAGGCACAGCTTTCGAAAGTTTATACCCTGCAGGGGTGTCCCAACTTAGCCCATGATAAGCTCTCGCGATCCACGAAGGATATACCTTTTCCCAGGAAGACCCGCTCAGACTCGGAATCTCGGTTTACAAGACATTTCGACAATGGTAAAACAAGACCAGCAAAGCCGCCCGGATGTGCCGACAAATCCCGATAAGAGCTGCACATATCTCGTTCTCAGGGCACACCGGATAAGCGAAGCATACAGGAACCGACGTAATCCAAGTTGCCAAGGAATGGTCCCGCACGGTGCTCTAGTTTGGACCAACACTCGGAGGAGCACTGGCCCGGGGGGGGGTAAAATAAAGATGACCCTCGGGCTCCGGAAACCCAAGGGAAAAAGGGCTAGGTGAGGCAAATGGTAAAACCAAGGTTGGGCCTTGCTGGAGGAGTTTTATTCAAAGCGAACTGTCAAGGGGGTCCCATAAATCACCCAACCGCGTAAGGAACGCAAAATCCGGGAACATAACATCGGTATGACGGAAACTAGGGCGGCAAGAGTGGAACAAAACACCAGGCATAAGGCCGAGTCTTCCACCCTTTACCAAGTATATAGATGCATTAATTAAAATAAGAGATATTGTGATATCCCAACATAATCCTGTCCATCATGGAGCAATCTTCAACTTCACCTGCAACTAACAACGCTATAAGAGGGGCTGAGCAAAAGCGGTAACATAGCCAAGCAACGGTTTGCTAGGAAGGGTGAAAAGGTTAGAGGCTGACATGGCAGTTTGGGAGGCTTGAGCAACAAGAGATAGGTAGCGCGGCAAAGCGATAGAATGAAGCAACTAGCATAGCAATGATAGTAGTGAGATCCAGGGTAGCGGTCATCTTGCCTGAAATCCCGCTAGGAAGAAGAACGAGTCCATGAAGAAGATGAACGGACGTAGTCAAATGAATCCTCACAATCCCAACATTACCGGAACTAGGAAGCAACACCGGAAAGAAACAAACAACATGGTAAACAACCAAGCATAAACATGGCATAATGCACAATCAAGTATGATGCATGTCCGGTTAAATGTTGGTTAACATGGCAAGAGGTGAAGCATAATTAAACTAACTATCTAAGCAAGTTTAAATGAGGCCGGAACCACGAAACAACAATTCCAAGAAAAAATCCCCATATGTCATTTAGCAATTTTAAAGCAAGCAACAATCTAAACATTTTAAATGTTGTTATCATGATGCGGATGACATGTGCAAGGTTTATGCAATTTTTTATGAAAATGTTGACATGAGCATGTTATGAAGCATTTGTCACCATGGTGGAACGAAAGGGATGCCACGGCAACGAGAGCGGAAATGTTGCCACGGTAACATTCCGATGATCTGACAATTCAATGAGATACCGGTGCAAAAGAGCAAGTGTGTGGATGTGCGCAACATGCAAGAGATGGGGAGTGATCCCGGATACCGGGTGTCCCACATGATGGTGGCATGGCAAACGAGGAACGTGCAAAGACAATTCGATCATGGTGGAAAACTCGAGCATCTCATACAACGCACAAGCATTCGGTCCACGGCGGTCATTCTTGGCAGTTATACCTTTGAAGCGTGCATTTCGGGGCGGTTCAAAATCGTCGAGGGAAGTAGTCGTTCACGGGACGTAGGGGAAGTAGTTGTACTCGTGTCGTAGTGGAAGTAGTTGTTCACGTTTTGAAGAGGAACTTGATGAATCTGATGTCTCCGGGGGCGACGGTAGTGGAACTTGGTGCTTGCGCTGCATGGGTCCTCGGCGATGGTAGTGGTACATGCATGTAGACGAACTTGACGAGTCATCGTCATCCTGGTACTTGGCGAATCCCACAGCGGTGGTAGAGGTACACTTGGCGGTCTTGGTTCTACATGATTTGGATGCATTCGGGGACGTCTCAGTCGTTCAACGTAGAGGCCGTGTAGGCGAACTTGTTGGTCTTGATGACCCGAAACGAAGCAACACAAGGGCCTTGGGTGGGCAGCAGCAAGGAAGCGATGGTGGAGTTTAGCGGCAGGAAGCAGGCATGGGGCTCATCGGGTTCCCGGCCGGGTCCAGGCTGGTGGGACTCCATGGGGCGGCGGCCATGGCGTTCCCGATAGACGGGTGAGGGAAGAGCAAGGCGGCGGCAAACTCGGAGCTCGGGGACGAGGCGCCGAGGGCGAGGCAGGGAAACAGCGGCCTGGTGGCACTCCGGCGAACTTGGCCGTAGGGACGGTCGCGGTCACGCGAGGAGAAGTAGGGCAGGCGGGAAGGCTTGCGGTGGCCTTGGTGATTCCAGCGACGGCAGCAGCAAGGGTGGGGTGAGGTCAGTGCTGCGGCGCAGCTCGACGGCGACAAGGCAGCAGAGGGACGCAGGCAGGAGGTGAAGAAGACGGCGCGGTAGCGGGGCGATGGGGATGGACGGAGGAGATGGGCTCGCCGGCCAGAACGACGGAACGACGGCAGAGGAATGGGTGGCCGGAGGCGCGGCCGGTCGCCGGGCAGTGGCGCGTGGGACGAAAGGAGAGGCCATGGATCGGGCGTGAGGAGCTCCTCTCCCTTGGCTCGATGCGTGCGTATGTGTGTGGCGGCGGGCAGAGGGAATGAGAAGGAGAGATAAAGAGCAGGGGGGACGAGCTAGGGTTAGATAGGAGCTGATGGGCCTAGCAGATGGACCTAAATGGCCTGCTGGCTGCTGGGCTCTCTCTCGATTTCAAAGAAATAGAAGCTTGGAAGATATGCCTAGAGAGGTTGGAGTGGAGTTTGGGCATGAAGTTAATTCTCTCAGACCCACAAAAATGAGCTTGATCCCAGAAAATTAGAAGTGGGCATGATTGCAAGTTTAAATTCAAACTCATTTGATTATAAATCAAATGGGTTTGAACTAGGACATGGTAAAAGGAAGGTCCAAAAATGTTGGGAATTTTGGTGGAGATTTGAAAAGTGATGAAACAAAATATGGGAATAGTTGAGGCCAAGGGTTTAGATAGAAAGGCATGGGATTCGTTTGCAATTGTGTTATGGTTAATTCCAAAACAATGGCATATTATTTTTATAGGTCCCTAATAATATTGGGAGGATATATGTTGTAAAGAGAAATCACCATGTGAACTCCCTCGATTTAAATAGATCAAAGATCTATGCAATTTATTTAGGTGAGTTTTTAAAAAGGGGTTGCATGATGACATGATGCAAAGCAAATGATGCATTGATGAATGCAACAAGCAAAACAAACACACGGCGAAACTCGGAATAGCTGGAAGTCTTCTGGAGCATCAGTCTCGGGGCGTTACATAAACTCCCTTGCCTTTGACAGGATTGGCAGAAGACGTCCGGGCAGGCTGACTGTCCGGCTCCCTTGCCAGAAGACCCAACGGACGCCCGATTGACGGGGCTGCTGGTTCCGGCACCTCACGTGGTGCCAGAGAAGAAGGCCAAGAAGAAGGCCACGGGAACTCGAAGGAGTTCCCGGCGCCAGGTGTTGTCGGACACATCATACGATGACTCCGAGGCGGACTCCTCCCGCGAAGACGAGGAAGAGGAAAAAGTGGCCTCTCCCCCAGCGGGGGGAGAGAAGAAAAGGAAGGCCGCCCCAACTGGGGAGGCCGGAGGGTCCAAGAAGGGAAGGACCCTCCCTCCGGACTACTCCACCAACACCGACGACAGCGAGGAGGAGTGGCCACCGAGGGCTAAGCCCCTGGCGAAACCATAAGTGTCCGGATACAAGAATAACTCATGGCGTTTCATTTGTCGCACAGAATCTCCTAACACCGAATATAACCCTGCAGCCCGCCCAAGGACGGGCTCGACGCTTCAACGAGTGGCTCCCTGGATCCGTCGGACGTGAATAGCACCTCACTTCCGGCTGCCTCCTCTCCTCGCGCTGCGGATGACGCTGAGGTGGGGTCCCAAAAGGGGCCCAGCCAGGAGGAGGTGGTCCAGGAGGCGCCGCAAGGCAACCTCCTGGACTCCAGGCGCAAGGGGGATAAAACCCCAAAGGGCTCTAAGTTCGGCCCTGGGCTGGACTCCGCACCGGAATTTTCAGTGGTTCCGGAGTCCGACAGGCGGCCCCTTCGTAAGAAGGGCAAGACTGCGACACCGGTGACCTCCGTCCAGCCGAAGGCACCGGATAATTTGCTGGAGGCGCTTAACGGCGCCTCCATCGATGAGGAGCACCGCACTGTTATGAGTGTGGTGATCCAGAAAGTTCAGTCCGCCAAAAGTTGGCTGACTAAAGCATGTGCCATCCTTCTAACGGGCTTTGAGGTAAGTATTTAAGATATGTAAAAATGTTACCACATAGACAGTAGCCCCTGATGCTCAGTTTGGTGTTCGGAAAGAAAAGCTGAACTGAGGATCTAAAAGATGTACGCAGGAGTCTAACATAGGTATGTCAATATGGGAATGCAGGCTGCGCTACTGACCTATGCCGCACTGACTGTGGAGGTCAATGCATTGAAGCAGAGCCTCGAGCGGTCCGAGAACGAGCTCGGCCTTGCCAAAAAGCAGCTCGAGGATAGGGAAGGTAAGTAATACCTTATGGAAGTATATAAAAGATGTGGTTGCCAAAAATGACAGGAATAACGTGAGTATTGCAGGGGCCACGAACGAGGTGGTGACCCTGAAGGAAGCGGTGTCCAAGGCCGAAAGCAATGCGGCCGCGGAGCGCACCGAGCGAGAGAAGTAGGAGGCGCGGGTGGCGGAGGTGCGGCAAGAGCTCCAGGCTCTCGTGGAACAACATGAGAGTTTGGAGCGTGACTCAAAGACTCGAGAGTCCGAGCTCGCCTCGGCCCTTGAGAGCGCCAAAGCCGCTAAGGCCGAAGCCCAAAAAGCCCTCCAGGAAATTGAGGCATTGAAGAAGATAGCGGCGGGTAAGGCATTCTTTATGCAAAGCAAGCACGTGAAAGTGAATTATCTGTTACTTACCCGAATCCGGAGCTCTCCAGGAGCATTCACAGATCTGCCCTGCAGTGTGTCTGATGCTGCCGCGTTCTACCGAGCCGAGGAGGGGAGTTCGACGGAGAAGGTGTTCTGGTCTCAGTATGCTGAGGCCGGTCACCCGGTGCCCTTGAGCGACCAGCTTAAGCAGCTGGTCGAGCTCCATAAGGTGGCCGAACAGGCCATGAAGGGCCTCATAGTTCGGCTGTGGCCTAAGGAAGCCATGCCTGGGAGCTACTTCGGGCTGGTGAGGCGGCTGGTGGACGTTTGTCCATGGATTGAAGTCGTCAAGCGCTCCGTCTGCATCGAAGGTGCCCGTAGGGCCCTTGCCCGTGCTAAAGTGCACTGGGGCAAGATGGACGCTGAGAAGCTTGTGACGGACAGACCACCGCCAGGCAAGGAGTATCGCAAGCCCGAGATGTATTATGAGGGCGTCCAGAAGGGTGCCCACCTTATAGCGGGTGAATGCTCCAAAGATGTAATTTTTGAGTAAACTCGCATTTGTTATCCTGTACGCTGAAAACTTGCTCATTTGCGCTAAGCAGCACTTGTGAATTTATTACCTTCTGTGTGGCCGTTTATTAAATTTGAGAGATGGTGAGTCGTTGGCTTCTGCCCCCATGCCACGAGTGCTGGGGTGTTCGGGATAAACTTGAGCGCTCTTTTTCCCATTCTTGGGTCCTTCGAGGGAGGCGCTCAACCGGACTATAATGCTTGAACACTCTCACTTAGCCATAGAATTCTATAATTTTAAATTTCGATGAAGCCCCTGGTATTCGGAAGATCGAGTTCGGGGTGCTATCCACGCCTGGGCCAGACAAAGCCGACTCCTCGCTCTAAGCGGCATATGTCTTTAGGGACTCGAAAACCTCTCGAACAGCGACCGGCTCTCGCCCTATCACGACGGTCAGTTTTAGCTTTCTCCACTGAGCTGCTTAACCCAGCTCAAGCAGGGCACAATCGCAGTGGTTCTCCCAGCGCTACCTTAGCCGATATAACGGAACGTAAGGTACCAAAACATGGGAGCCGGGCAAACCCAACTATTGACCCAAGACATGATTCGGAGCTGATGCATATAATGCTATAAGTTCGGGGTGCCGAACTTGTGAAAGTGTTCGGACTTATCACACCATATTTTGGGGTACTTAAGCCCCTGGTGTATTTGGCCGTACCAAAGTGTACGGGTGCAACATGTCATAAGTGAACATATATAGATAAAAAAAGGAACGCAATAATAGGCAGAAGCTATGTATGGTTTAAAAAAGGCTGCGGTAAAAGCAGAACGATACAAATAGTGCGATAAGCAATGGACGGTACTATTTGACATGTCCCCCTCCATAGGCGAGCTGCGGGATGATATGTGAAACAAGTATACTGCTCGTTATAGAGACCACCTGGACACTCGACGTAGCTTTCTGCTTCCCTGGTTGTTGCATTGTGTGTTCGGTGATTCTACTGCCGGACAGGGCTTCTTGAGAAAGGAGTCCTAAAAGTAAGAGAAAAAAGAATGACACAATCGGCAGCCCCTGGTGCGGTTGAGCCGCATTCTGGGCCTGCCGTGGTCGTGCCCCTCCCCCTATGCCCATGGTATTTCCAGAGCGTAATTGTGTACGCGTAGTACTGGTTTTGCAATTTCGCGACGGCTGGGGTTGGGGCCGCATTGCTACGCGTGCCCGGGACGTGCCAGGCGATCTTGTTGTAGGTTACTCCGGGCACGCTTGACGGTGTCCGGACGTTTAATAGCCGGACTCGAGGATTGCCTTGAGAGGCTGCTTTGTACTTCCGCCGCGAGGGCCGCCGTATGCTCCTCCGTTCGAAGAGAGCGTTCGGTGTTTTCGTTGACCATAATGACTCCTCGAGGGCCTGGCATCTTGAGCTTGAGGTATGGATAGTGTGGCACCACATTGAACTTTGCAAATGCGGTTCGTCCGAGCAGTGCGTGATAGCCGCTGCGGAACGGGACTATGTCGAAGATTAACTCCTCGCTTCGGAAGTTATCTGGGGATCCGAAGACCACTTCAAGTGTAACTGAGCCTGTACAGTTGGCCTCTACACCT
Organism: Triticum aestivum; assembly: GCF_018294505.1. Lineage (NCBI taxonomy): Eukaryota > Viridiplantae > Streptophyta > Magnoliopsida > Poales > Poaceae > Triticum > Triticum aestivum. The sequence continues at coordinate 407,588,281 of NC_057813.1, read as the reverse complement.
GGTATGACGCCTTTAAAGGTCGTATTTGTGGGTTTAATCCTTGAGGGGTCTATGCCCATTTTGCACACTGTATCCTGATAAAGCAGGTTCAGGCTGCTGCCGCCGTCCATCAGGACTCTAGTGAGGTGAAATCCGTCAATGATTGGGTCTAGAACCAATGTGGCGAATCCGCCATGGCAGATGCTAGTGGGGTGGTCCCTTTGATCAAAAGTGTACAGGCAGGAGGACCACGGATTGAACTTTGGGGTGACTAGCTCCATCACATATATGTCCCTTAGTGCACGCTTCCGCTCCCTTTTGGGTATGTGGGTTGCGTATATCATGTTCACCATCCGCACTTGTAGGGGGAAGCCCTTCTGTCCTCTATTGTGTGGCGGCCGGGGATCCTCCTCGTCGTCGCTATGCAGCCCCTTGTCATTGTTTTCGGCATTTAACTTGCCTGCCTGCTTGAACACCCAACAATCCCTGTTGGTGTGGTTGGCTGGTTTTTCGGGGGTGCTGTGTATCTGGCACGAGCGATCGAGTATTTGGTCCAAATTGGACGGGCCCAGAGTATTTATTTTGAATGGCTTTTTCCGCTGACCGGGTTTAGAGCCTCTGAATCCGGCATTGACTGCCGTATCATCAGCATTATCACCGTTAATGCGGCGCTTGTGCTTGTTGCGACGCGACCTGCCGTTGCTGTCCTTGGTATCCGAATTACCAGAGCTCTTGGTCATGTTGTTACTACGAGCTAGCAGCTGTCCTCTCCCGCGCAAAAGCGGGTCATGAGTGTTGTGAGGGCTGCCATGGATTTCGGCTTTTCCTGTCCTAGGTGTCGGGCAAGCCACTCGTCGCGGATGTTATGTTTGAAGGCTGCAAGGGCCTCTGCATCCGGATAGTCGACGATTTGATTTTTCTTGGTTAGGAACCGTGTCCAGAACTGTCTGGCCGATTCCTCTGGCTGTTGAATTATGTGGCTTAGGTCATCGGCGTCTGGTGGTCGCACATAGGTGCCCTGGAAGTTGTCGAGGAATGCGGCTTCCAGGTCTTCCCAACAACCAATTGACTCCACTGGCAAGTTGTTAAGCCAATGCCAAGCTGGTCCTTTAAGCTTGAGTGGGAGGTATTTGATGGCGTGTAGATCATCACTGCGGGCCATGTGGATATGAAGGAGGTAGTCCTCGATCCATACCGCAGGATCTGTTGTGCCATCGTATGATTCGATGTTTACGGGTTTGAAACCCTCAGGGATTTGATGATCCATTACTTCATCTGTGAAGCATAGTGGGTGTGCGGCGCCCCTTTACTGGGCTATATCACGACGTAGCTCAAATGAGCTTTATCTGCTGTGTTCGGCTCAGCCAGATTTGTTGTATCCGGCATGACGGTTATCGTCATGTATAGTGAGGCACCCACGCAATTCGTAGATCGATCTTGTTTGCCTTGCCTTGTCCTCCAATATATCTCGCAGGTCTGGCGCATTTCCCTGTGCCTTGGTACTTTTTGAGCGACGCCGGTGTAACGCCCCGGATGTAACTTTCCATAATTGTAAGTCCAACTCTTGCCTTTTCCGGCTATGTGATATGTTATCTCCTCCGTGGTTGGGTTTTTGTCTTTTGTTTTGCATTTTGTCATGTCTTGCATTTCATCATCGCATCATCCGCATTGCATACATATGTTTTCATAAAACTTGCATCCGTTCGTAGTTTCCGCGTTCCCCCTTGCCTTCGTTATCCCTTTCGAGACCAATCGTTCATTTGTTGTCCGACCGTTTGAGCCTCTCTGCACAGCCACCAACCATCTCCGCAACCTAGTCTGAAAACTTCTCCCGGACCCGACCCGGGCTGTCATGACCAATGGGTCCGGATGATCCCCAAACATCTATAAAACATCTCTGTTTTCTTATTTGGACTCTCCTTGGCTATTTTTATCAACCATCTGATCCCGATCCAATGATAAAAAAACCATTCTTTCCTTATTCCCTTATATAGTCTACCTAGTCCATTTTGACCCAACCCTAAAATCCAGGGGATTCGTCCCTGCCGCCGCCGCCAGTCCTCTTCCACCTCGGGATCCCTCCCAATCCATCTCCACCCAACCAGCTTGCGGACGCGTCCACAACAGCAGCACCACAACGCCCGATCTCACTGCTCCCCTTGCCTCCTCTATTCCCCACCGAGCCAATACCTCGCGCCCATCCTCTGGTTCTCAATCCAGGCGCCCCCGCCTCTGCAGCGAGCGCCCGAGTTCCTTCCCGATGGCCGTTGCTGCCATGTTGGAGCCCCTGGTGCGCCTTGCTTTGGTGAGCCGCTGTTCCTCGCCTCCCTCTGCTCCTTTCTCCTTCCATTTCTTCCTCTCACCCCTCTAGTTTCTCTCTACTTTGCAGCGCCATGGCGTCCCCCTTGGAGCTCCAAGCCAAAGCCTTCCTGCAGCCGCCTGTCCGCGCTGAACCTTTGACTGCCGGCGCCCCTTCCTCGCCGTGACCCTCCACCGGCCTCGTCCCCGCCTCCAGGTCACCGTGCCTCCGCCCGCCGTCATCTTCTTCCCGGAGCGCCTCCCCTCCATGGCCGCACGAACCTGAAGCCTGCCTCGTTCCACGCCTCGCCTCTGGTCAGATCGGCTCCCTAGGGCCGGATCCGCACGTCCGCTCCAGCCCTGCCATCGCCGCTCCACGCCCCAAGTCCCTCGCCTCGCCGCCCCTTCGCCCGCTCGTCGGAGCTCTGCTCCAGGCGCCACCCGCAGCTCGCTGCATCGAACAGGAGAACGAGCGCACGAGCAGCGCTCGAGTTGACCGCGTCGCCAGGCCCAGCAGCCCCCCTGCCGGCCTCATCTCTCCTTCCGACTGGGCCTCAGCCCATGGTGAGCGCCCCAGCAGCCTGCAATTTCGGCCCGAGTCACGTTTTTTTGCGGAATGTTTTTCTAATTAACCAGTGCAACTGCATATTTACAGATTGCACCCTCATGTTCATGCATTTAATAACTCCACAACCGTGCATCGGATTAAAATAATTTATATATGTAAAATGCTTAGAATTTCATCTAGTTTCATACTTGGCCACTTTTATCCATGTTTAAAATGTTTAAAATGTTGTTTGTTTAAATTTGCTCAAATGCCATGTTAAAATGATTTATTTCATAACTATTTAACCGTAGCTCCAAATTTAATAAACTTTATATGTAAATGGGGTGGGAAAATGCCTAGTTTAACATGGTGAACTTCATTTTCCTGTTTAACAACAATGAAATATGTTTTAGGGCAGAACAGTACCAAATCCAAAATACGCATATGAGGATTTTCCGGAATTGTTGTTTGTTGTTTCTGGCCTCGTTTAAACTTGCCTAGATAGGTAGTTTTCATATGCTTCACCCATTGCCATGTTTAATAACATTTAATATTGTTGGGTACAAAACCAAGAGAGAACTAAATAATTGATGTGGTGTTTCGTCAATATGCAATTCGTTGCATATTGAGCTCCACTTAATTTGTAGTGTTGTTTGTTGCACTTTGCCATGCCATGCCTCATTAAACCGGACATGCATCATACTTGTTTGTGCATCATGCCATGTTTATGCTCGTGCATTGACCATGTTGTTTGTTTCTTTCCGGTGTTGCTTCTTAGTTCCGGTAATGTTGTGATTGTGAGGATTCGTTCGACTACTCCCATTCGTCTTCTTCACGGACTCATTCTTCTTCCTAGCGGGATCTCAGGCAAGATGACCGTCACCTTCGATCTCATTACTATCATTGGTATGCTAGTTGCTTTGTTCTATCACTATGTTGCGCTTCCTATTCACTTGTTCTTCAAGCTGCCCCAAATTGCCATGTCAGCCTCTAACCTTTTCACCCTTCCTAGCAAACCATTGTTTGGCTATGTTACCGCTTTACTCAGCCCTCTTATAGCGTTGTTAGTTGCAGGTGAAGTTGAAGATTGCTCCATGGTGGACATGATTATGTTGGGATATCACAATATCTCTTATTTAATTAATGCATCTATATACTTGGTAAAGGGTGGAAGACTCAGCCTTATGCCTGGTGTTTTGTTCCACTCTTGTTGCCCTAGTTTCCGTCATACCGGTGTTATGTTCCCGGATTTTGTGTTCCTTACACGGTTGGGTGATTTATGGGACCCCCTTGACAGTTTGCTTTGAATAAAAGTCCTCCAGCAAGGCCCAACCTTGGTTTTACCATTTGCCTCACCTAGCCCTTTTTCCCTTGGGTTTCCGGAGCCCGAGGGTCATCTTT
>NC_057813.1:407575174-407583715 GCF_018294505.1 Triticum aestivum | reverse complement strand
CCCCGCCGGGCCAGTGCTCCTTCGAGTGTTGGTCCGAACTGAGTAGACTGCGGGGCCACCTCGGGGAAACTTGAGGGCTGGTTTTACTCATAGGATGTCTCATCCGGTGTGCCCTGAGAACGAGATATGTGTAGCTCCTATCGGGATGTTTCGGCACATCGGGTGGCTTTGCTGGTCTTGTTTTACCATTGTCGAAATGTCTTGTAACCAGGATTCCGAGTCTGATCGGGTCTTCCTGGGAGAAGGTATATCCTTCGTTGATCGCGAGAGCTTATCATGGGCTAAGTTGGGACACCCATGCAAGGTATAATCTTTCGAAAGTCGTGCCCGCGGTTATGTGGCAGATGGGAATTTGTTAATGACCGGTTGTAGATAACTTGACACCTGATTCGAATTAAAACGCATCAACCGCGTGTGTAGCCGTGATGGTCTCTTTTCGGCGGAGTCCGGGAAGTGAACACGGTTTTGGGTTATGTTTGACGTAGGTAGGAGTTCAGGATCACTTCTTGATCATTACTAGTTGACGACCGTTCCTTTGCTTCTCTTCTCGCTCTTATTTGCGTATGTTAGCCACCATATATGCTTAGTCGCTGCTGCAAGCTCACCACTTTACCCCTTCCTTTCCCATTAAGCTTTGCTAGTCTTGATACCCATGGTAATGGGATTGGTGAGTCCTCGTGGCTCAAAGTTTACTACAACAACAGTTGCAGGTGCAGGTTATGCGATGATCATGACGCGAGAGCGATGCTTGCTTGCTTGAGTTCTTCTTTTGCTTCTTCTTCAATCAGGGGATAGGTTCCAGGTCGGCAGCCTGGGCTAGCAGGGTGGATGTCGTTTGAGTTTCTGTTTGTGTTTCATCCGTAGTCGGATGTTGCTCTTATGTATGATATATTGTTGTATTCATGTGTCATTGGATGTATTGGATGTATCCCCACTATTATGTAATGTTGATGTAATGATATCCACCTTGTAAAAGCGTCTTCAAGATGCGCCTCTGTCCTTGGTGGGACCTTCGAGTTCCTTTAGGATAGGGTCGCATCTTGGGCGTGACAGCCGGGGTGCGGCTTGAGTGGAGGGCCGAGAGGCCTCTCTGTCGCGGCCACGAGATGGTCGGTCGGCCGCATCATGCGCTGGTGATGTAGGTTTGGGTGCTTCCTCCTCTAATCGGGGTAGCAGCCTGCGTTTTGGGTACCTCTTGGAGGGGCGTTCGAGTTCATACTCTTCGGCCGCAAGGACTTTAGTCCATCTGTCAGCTAGCAAGTCTTGGTCAGCTCTAAGTTGTTGCTGCTTTTTGTTGAGGCTGCTTGCCATGGCCATAAGCCTGCGTTTGAAACGCTCCTGTCCGACGGGATCCTCAGGCACGACAAATTCGTCGTCGTCGAGGCTTGCCTCGTCTTCGGAGGGAGGCATGTAGTTATCGTCATGTACGTCTTTGTCTGCCGCTCTCTCATGAGGGCTGGCTTCACCATCCTCCTGCGTTGAATCCTGCTGGAGGGGGTTTGTCTTCGGCACTTTCCAGGGTGTTATTGTCTCCCGTGCCGGAATCACCGTTTTTGCTGTGGCGGGATTTAGAGCGGCGCCGCTAACGCCAGCGCTTAGGCTGTTTCTTGGAGGGGTCATCCTCCGTTGTTCCATCGTCATTCCCATCTTTTGGGATGTCCACCATGTATATGTCGTATGATGAGGTGGCCTTCCAGTGCCCTGTAGGCGCTGGTTCTTGGTCGTCTCCTGCATCGTCATCCATACCGTCGATGTCTTCGGAGTCGAAGTCGAGCATGTTGGTTAAATCATCGACAGTGGCTACGAATTGGGTGGTGGGTGGGCTTTGAATTTCTTCGTCGTCCGCATCCCAACCTTCCTGACCATAATCCGGCCAGGGCTCTCCTGATAAAGAGAGAGACTTTAGCGAATTCAGGATGTCGCCAAAGGGCGAGTGCCGAAAGATGTCCGCGGCAGTGAACTCCATGATCGGCGCCCAATCGGATTCGATTGGTAGGGGCGCGGAAGGATCGGAGTCCGGAGAGGAGTCCAGCACCTTGGAGTCACGAGCTTCGCAAAGGATAGCGTTGGGGTTCGGCTCGATCGCCATAGAGATAGCAGCCCCTGAGGTGGTGTCCAGCCACCTGTCCTCGATTGGCGCAGTCGGCTCTGAGCTACGGGTCGGAGCGGACACTGGTGCGGCCTCCAAGGCACTGTCCGGCGGCAGAGCTAGATCATGCCCATCGTGACAGTGCGGCACGCTTGGCTGTGGCTCGAACCCGTCGAAGATCAAGTCTCCGCAGACGTCAGCCGTATAGTTCAAACTTCCAAATCTGACCTGATGGCCAGGGGCGTAGCTTTCGATCTTTTCCAGATGGCCAAGCGAATAGGCCCGCAGTGCAAAGCCGCCGAATATGAAGATCTGTCCGGGGAGAAAGTCTCACCCTGGACTGCATTGTTGTTGATGATCGGAGGAGCCATCGGGCCTAAAGATGACAACACGGAGGAACTCTCAATGAAAGCACCAATGTCGGTGTCAAAACCGGCGGATCTCGGGTAGGGGGTCCCGAACTATGTGTCTAGGCGGATGGTAATAGGAGACAAGGGACACGATGTTTTTCCTAGGTTCGGGCCCTCTCGATGGAGGTAAAACCCTACTCCTGCTTGATTAATATTGATGATATGGGTAGTACAAGAGTAGATCTACCACGAGATCAGAGAGGCTAAACCCTAGAAGCTAACCTATGGTATGATTGTTGTTCGTCCTACGGACTAAAACCCTCCGGTTTATATAGGCACCGAAGAGGGTTAGGGTTACACAGAGTTGGTTACAATGGTAGGAGATCTACATATCCGTATCGCCAAGCTTGCCTTCCACGCCAAGGAAAGTCCCATCCGGACACGGGACGAAGTCTTCAATCTTGTATCTTCATAGTCCAGGAGTCCGTCCAAAGGTGATAGTTCGGCTATCCGGACACCCCCTAATCCAGGACTCCCTCACCCATCGAAGTACATGACTCAGCCGTCCGGTGCTTCACTTCCTGGGGAAAGCGACCAATCTTCGCCTGCTTGGAGCCCCGGTGCCTCCGTCCATTTTGCCACGAAATCTGCAAGCGCGGCCCCCTTGATGACCCTGGTTGTGCTGAATTCCAGCTGAAATGCTTGCAACTTGATGTTCCATTCAACGACTCTTCCAGCTGAGTTGGGGCTCCTGAGTACCCTTTCCAAGGGATAAGCCGAGACGACCTTGATGGGATGACCTTGGAAGTAGTGCTGCAGCTTGCGTGAGGCCACCAGCAATGCAAGGAGGAGTTTTTAAGGCATGGGGTATCGCGCCCTCGCGTCCCGCAGCACCGTGCTAACGAAGTACACAGGATGCTCGACGAGGTTGATAGTGCTGGTGTGGCCTGCATCTTCCTAAGGTCGAGGCGCCTCCCGAGATGACAGAGCCCCCAGTGCTTGGTCGCCTGGCGGGGCCTCCTCCGCCCTGGGTGCGTCCCCCTGCTGAGGCTGATCCCCATCTGCTGCAGTCATAGTCTTTGCGAGGCTTTCCTGGCCTTGTTCCGCTTCGGTCGAGGCTGCGACTGACGTGGTCTTGGCCCGGCGCTCCTCCCGTACCGCCACTAGGGCTGCGCTGGCGGAGTAGGGCGTGGCTGCAAGGTAGAGCACCAAGGGCTCCTGAGGGCGTGGAGCTACCATCACCGGAGGGCTGGTAAGGTACTTCTTGAGATCTTGGAATGCTTTGTCAGCCTCTTCAGTCCATTCGAACGAGCCCTTCTTCTTCATCAGCTTGAATAAGGCAGTGCTCGCTCCCCCAGCTTGGAGATGAAGCGTCCCAACGCAGTCACTCGCCCGGTGAGCTTCTGCATTTCTCTGAGGGTCTTCGGCGGACTCATGTCTTCGACTGCCTTGACCTTCTCTGGGTTAGCCTCTATACCTCTGTGGGACACGAGGAAGCCCAAGAGCTTGCCCGAGGGGACTCCGAATACGCACTTCTCCGGGTTGAGCCAAAGATCCACTTCACAGAGGCTCGCGAAGGTTTCTTCCAGGTCCTGTATCAGGGTTTTCGCTTCCCGAGACTTCACCATGATGTCATCGAGTAGGCCTCGGCGTTTCTCATGAGCTGCCGGCCCAAGGCGATGTGCATCAGTCGCTGAAAGGTCGTGCATGCATTGCGCAACCCGAACGGCATGCAGGTATAGCAGTACACTCCACACGGGGTCAGGAAGGTCGTTTTCTCCACGTCTTCTACCGCCATCTTGATCTGGTGATAGCCTGAGAAGGCATCCAGGAAGCACAACAGGTCACACTCGGTGGTAGAATCAACGATCTGGTCGATGCGAGGGAGCGGGAATGGATCCTGAGGGTAGGCCTTGTTGAGGTTGGTGAAGTCGACACACATGTGTTCCTTTCCTCTCTTTTTTGGCACAACAACAGGGTTGGCCAGCCATTCAGGATAGCGAACTTCACGAATGATGCCTGCTGCCTCTAACTTGCGGGTCTCTTGGACGATGAAGGCCTGCTTCTCGGTGGACTGTCGCCTTGCCTTCTGCTTAACGGGGCGCATGTTAGGGCACACGTTGAGATGGTGTTCAATCACATCCCTTGGGACCCCTGCTAGCTGATCAGGTTCCCATGCATACACCTCCTTGTTTGCACGCAGGAATTTCACCATGGCCCCCTCCTGCCCAAGGTCTAGATTGGCGCCTATGGTGAAGGTGGCGCCAGAGGATCCATCCTCGTCGCCTGGTACTTGCTTGGTCTCCGCCTTGTCTTGGGTGAATAGCTGCTTCTTCTTGGCCGGCGCAGCCCCCTTGGGCTCGAGGGTATCTGCGCCGGTAGGCTGTGCCACCACGACCATCTTGAAAGCGAGCTTGAGCGCCTGCAGTGCATCCCTTGTATCTCCGGACACGGTAAGGATGCCGCTGCTCCCGGGCATCTTCATGAGGTTGTAAGCCGGGTGAGTTGTTGCCATGAACTGGGCCAAGGCTAGGTAGCCGAGGATGGCATTGTACGGGAGGCTGATGGGGGCAATGTTGAAGTCGACCAGCTCCGTGCGGAAGTTGTCGTGGGTGCCGAAGGTCATCAGGAGGCGAATCTGCCCCAGGGAGCCGGCGGAACTGCCTCTGACGCCCGAGAAGGGCCTGCTGGGTTGGAGTCGCTCCAGCGGCACGTGGAGGAGGCTGAAGGCCTCCACCGAGAGCACGTTGAGGACGGCACCACCGTCGATAAGGGTCCTGGTGATGGCCACCTGACAGATGGTGGGGGTGCATAGCATCGGGAGTGCGCCCGAGCAGGTGGTGTTGGAGGGGTGATTGTCCGAGCTGAAGGTCAAATTGGCCTTGGGTGCCACCCAACCCGGGGGGGCTTCCCGACGCTTGAGGACGGCGCCGATCTGGTGGACGAACAGCTTGACGTGGCGGCTCAAAGGTGGCGCCTGCGATCCGCCTAGGAGAGCTGCAACGACTGGGGGCGCCGGCACAGCATGATGGGTGAGGAAGAGGTTGCGCAACTCCTCCCAGGAGGCCACAGAAGCCGCTGGCAGGTGGAGCAGCCACATGCGCGGGACGCTGGCAGGTGGAGTTATGTAACGCCACGAGACCGATGTGCCAGGTGTCGTGCAGTTATTCGCTGTTGTTGCGTTGTCATTGCTTGCGTGTCATGCATCTCATATCATGTCATCATGTGCATTGCATTTGCATACGTGTTCGTCTCATGCATCCGAGCATTTTCCCCGTTGTCCGTTTTGCAATCCGGCGCTTCGTTCTCCTCCGGTGGTCATTTCTACCTTTCTTTCTTGTGTGGGGATTAAACATTTCCGGATTGGACCGAGACTTGTCATGCGGCCTTGGTTTACTACCGGTAGACCGCCTGTCAAGTTTCGTACCATTTGGACTTCGTTTGATACTCCAACGGTTAACCGAGGGACCGAGAAGGCCTCGTGTGTGTTGCAGCCCAACACCCCTCCAATTTTGCCCAAAACCCCACCTATCTCTGCTCCATCATCTCGGTCGTTCGATCACGATCGCGTGGCCGAAAACCGCACCTCATTTGGAGCTTCCTAGCTCCCTCTACCTATAAAAGAGCACCCCTCCCCGAAATTTCGGATCATTTCGCAGTCTAAACCCTAGATCCACTCCTCCTCGCGCCACCGGACGCGTCCGCGCTGCACCAGACATGTCCGCCCCCGCGCGCCACCTCACTCCAGCCAATCGGAGCGTGCCACCTCAGCCCCGCCGCTGCTCTCCTCCAACCCACGGCTGCCACCTGTCCCAACCGGCTTCCGCGTCGCCCCACTTCGCCGCCGGGCCCGGAAAGCCCACAACCGGCCCGCGCGGGTCCATCTCCTCGCGCCGCCGCCCGGGAGGCGCCGCCTTCGTCCTCCCCGACGCCATCCGGCGCCCGCCGCCTATCTCCACCGCGCTTCGACCCCGCCGTACTTCTCCCGTGCCGCCACCTACCAAGCTCCCCGCCGGCCCCGTCTTGCCGCGTCGTCGCCAGATCCGGACCTTCCCTCGTCGGATCCGCCTCTCCCCATCCCCGCTGCTTCCCATGCCGCAGCCGGGGAAGCCCCGCCGTCCCTCGCCGGCTTCACCATCGGGCGCCGCCGCCCCTGCCTCCCCGATCCGATCGGGATCGAGGGAGACGAGCCCCTCCTCGTGGGCCTCCGCACCAGCCCAGCTCGCCCGCGCCCCCGCGAAGGCCCAGCTCCCCGCGGTCCAGCCTCCCGCGCCTCCAGACCCAAATCGCCCGCGCTCGAGTGGGCCACCTCCTCTGAACCGGGCCAGATCCATCTCCCACCGGCCTGCTTCCCCAGCGCGAGCGCCCCAAGGCCCAGCTCCAGCCGGCCTCGCCTCGGCCTCCGTCCTCTTCATTTTGGGCCGCGCCTCCAAGGCCCAGGGTGAGCCGCCCCCAGCGCCCCTCCTCTTTTCTCTTCCTCGCTGTTGGGCTTCCTCAGATTCGGCCCGTGAAGTATTTTTTTTCAGCGCCTGCGATTTTTCCTGATTTCCAGAGACGGTCAGTTTCACAGTTTAGTCCCTAGACTTCATGCAGTTAATAACTCACAAACCGTGCATTGGATTAAAATGTTTTATATATGAAACTTGCTCAGAATTTTGTGTAGATTAATAATATCCAACTTTCATCTATGTTTGAAATGCTTAAAATGTTGTTTGCATTAATTTGCTAATATGCCATGCTAAAATGATTTAATTCATAACTAAATAACCGTAACTCCGATTTTAATAAATTATATATGTAAATGGGGTAGAAAAATGTCTAGTTTAACATGGTGCACTCATCTTGCATGTTTAACAACTCTAAAATATTGTTTAGAGCAGAACAGTACCAAATCTAAAATATGCATATGGGGAGTTTCCGGAATTGTTGTTTGTTGCTTCCGGCCTCATTTAAACTTGACTAGATAGGTAGTTTTACTTTGCTCCACCTCTTGCCATGTTAATCAACATTTAATATTGTTGAGTACATAAACGAGATCAAACTAAATAACGTGTCGTGGTGTTTCATCAATATGCAACTCGTTGCGTATTGAGCTCCACTTAATTTGTAGTGTTGTTTGTTGCACTTTGCCATGCCATGTTTCATTAAACCGGACATGCATCATACTCGATTGTGCATCGTGCCATGTTGTTGTGGTGGTTGTTTACTATGTTGTGTGCTTCTTTTCCGGTGTTTGCTTCTTCGGGTTGGTTCCGATAACGTCGAGGTTGTGAGGATCCATTCGTCTACGTCCGTTTGTCTTCTTCATGGACTCGTTCTTCTTCGTTGCGGGATTTCAGGCAAGATGATCATACCCTCGAAATCACTACTATCTTTGCTATGCTAGTTTGCTCGCTCTTTTGCTGTGCCATTGCTACGATGCCTACCACTTGCTTGTCAGCCACCCAAATTGCCGTGTTCAGCCTCTAACCCACCATGTCCTAGCAAACCGTTGATTGGCTATGTTACCGCTTTGCTCAGCCCCTCTTATAGCGTTGTTAGTTGCAGGTGAAGATTGAAGTTTGTTCCTTGTTGGAACATGGAGATGTTGTTCCTTGTTGGAACATGTTTACTTGTTGCGATATCACAATATATCTTACTTAATTAATGCATCTATATACTTGGTAAAGGGTGGAAGGCTCGGCCTTATGCCTGGTGTTTTGTTCCACTCTTGCCGCCCTAGTTTCCGTCATATCGGTGTTATGTTCCCGGATTTTGCGTCCCTTACACGGTTGGGCTATTATGGGAACCCCTTGACAGTTCGCCTTAAGTAAAGCTTCTCCAGCAATGCCCAACATTGGTTTTACCATTTTCCACCTAGACTTTTCTTTTCCCTTGGGGGTCGCGCGCCCAAGGGTCATCATTATTTTACCCCCCCCCCCCCGGGCCAGTGCTCCTCTGAGTGTTGGTCCAACCTGTCAGCTGCCGGTGGCCACCAGGGGCAACTCTGGGCTGGCCTATCCGTACCTTGGACAATCTGAGTGTGCCCTGAGAAAGAGATATGTGCAGCTCCTATCGGGATTTGTCGGCACATTCGGGCGGTGTTGCTGGTTTAGTTTTACC
>NC_057813.1:407490369-407574895 GCF_018294505.1 Triticum aestivum | reverse complement strand
TGGCCTACCCGTACCTTGGACAATCTGAGTGTGCCCTGAGAAAGAGATATGTGCAGCTCCTATCGGGATTTGTCGGCACATTCGGGCGGTGTTGCTGGTTTAGTTTTACCCTGTCGAAATGTCTTGTTGTACCGGGATACCGAGTCTGATCGGAATGTCTCGGGTGGAGGTCTATTCCTTCGTTGACCGTGAGAGCTTGTGATGGGCTAAGTTGGGACACCCCTGCAGAGTATTATCTTTCAAAAGCCGTGCCCGCGGTTATGGGCAGATGGGAATTTGTTAACGTCCGGTTGTAGAAAACCCGAAGTTGACCTTATTTAAAATACATCAACCGCGTGCGTAACCGTGATGGTCTCTTCTCGGTGGAGTCCGGGAAGTGAACACGGTGTTGGAGTTATGTTTGACGTAAGTAGTTTCAGGATCACTTCTTGATCGCTACTAGCTTCACGACCGTGCCTTGCTTCTCTTCTCGCTCTCTTTTGCGAATGTAGCCACCATATATGCTAGTCGCTTGCTGCAGCTCCACCTCATTACCCCAGCCTTCCTATAAGCTTAAATAGTCTTGATCTCGCGGGTGCGAGATTGCTGAGTCCCTGTGGCTCACAGATACTTCCAAAACCAGCTTGCAGGTGCCGATGAGACCGTGCAGATGACTCAACCAAACTCAAGGAGGAGCTCGATGAAGATCTTGTCCTTTGTGGTGTTTCGTTCTAGTTGATCAGTAGTGGAGCCCAGTTGGGGTCGATCAGGGACCTTTGTCGCATTTGGGGTTCTTATTTTATTTTGGTTCCGTAGTCGGACCTTGATTGTATCTGGATGATGTAATGCTTTATTCATGCAATTGTGTGAAGTGGCGATTGTAAGCCAACTATGTAATCTCTTTCCCTTATTATACTACATGGGTTGTGTGAAGATTACCTCATTTGCGACATATGCCTTCGATGCGATTATGCCTCTAAGTCATGCCTCGACACGTGGGAGATATAGTCGCATCAAGGGTGTTACAAGTTGGTAATCAGAGCCTTCCCCGACCTTAGGAGCCCCATTGCTTGATCGTTTTTAGCGGCCGAGTTGTGTCTAGAAAAAAAAAATTGAGTCCTTAGGAATTATATATCGGAGAGCTTAGGAATTCTTTTTACTTCCCAGTCTCCTCATCGCTCTGGTAAGGCATCCTGACGTAGAGTTTTGACTCTTCTCTTCTCAAATTTCACTAAAAAAAATTTTAGGATCACGCGGGTATCTTGGAATCGTTCCGATGGTTTTATGATGAGAACATTGTCTTGGTGCCTCCTGTCAGGGGTTTAGTGGAAGTGTCCCGGGGAGTTGAGCTCTGAGGTGTTGTCATCATAATTTTATCGTTGCAGTTCTGGAATACCTGAGTTTAGTACGCCGACATCGAAAATCTCTTTTATGCAGTTCGTTGGTGAGATAACCTCGACGCCACCCAGTACTGGGGCGGGAGTTCGGGAGTATCGCCACAACTTGTATAACGGATGCTTTTCGAAGGTTGAGGTAGATGGTTTCCGAAGGTTTCTTGGTTATGTGTTGAAGGATGGATACAGCTGGATGTAGGATTTGCTAGTTTGGGTGAGATATTATGCTTCCCCTGTATCCCCAACACCTGATTGCATAACCGGAAAATTTCGGGAGTTTCATAGGTGGGAATTCAAGTAGCTCTTAGAATATCTTTCCGACAGATGTATGATATGAAATTGGGGTTCAACGTCTAGTGGTCCGCCTATTCACGGTCGATTTTACAGTGGTCTCGTTGTGTCTTAAAGAGTCCTTGGATATGCCGACTCGGGGACGCTTCGTATGTCATGTGCACTGCCTTGTACATGATGGTGTTGTACGATCGAGCCCATGTAGGCCCCACCACGAAAACTTCGGACGAAATCTCTATCATATGTTTGTTCCGGCTTATTTTGCAAGCCAGTCCTTTGTTTTTGTTTTGAGTTGTGGTATTCGAGTTGCTTCGAAGTCAAATGTTGATTCCATACCTTTTCCAAATGGTGTTCTCACATTCCGATGTAAATACCAATCCTTCATGATCATTGATGTTGTTATGTTAATCCTTTTCAACCGGCGTGTTTTCTCTCCAAGTGGTTCCGATCATTTCAACATTCACAAGATCAAGTATCAGTTCTTCTCAACGTTGTTTGTGTCATCCATCTCCAAGTTGCCTTTGTTTTTCCCACCCTCCCTCCCTTTGTTTTTCTCCAAGGACCCAGATTCTTATACAAGTATCCATTTTATTGGTGGAAATCTCTCCATTCTTTTCCCGTCAATATTCTTATCCGGTGATTCTCACGTCTATTCTAACGGAGCTTCAAGTTCGTCACTCTTCACTCGTTTTCTTCTCCGGTGGTTTAAATTCAAGCGTTATTGATCATATCTTTCTCCTCGTTTTAAATACATTCTCATACTGGTGCACCTCATAATAATTCACTTCCCGCTATTCAATTGTTCCGGGGTGCTCAAGATATCTCGAAGATTCGTGTTTCCACTCTACTTTCGTTCAAGTTCTTTCGAGGATGTTCCCTCATTCAAGCCATTTAACTCAACCGGTGCAACCTCTCTTTTAAATCGTTCAACAGTGTTTTCTTTTGAGTGGGCCCTAACCCACAGGTCTTTTTCCAGGATCTTACCTGACTCTTCTTATTTTCCCGAAGGTACTCTCAAATTCTTTTCCAAGTTTGACGTAAGAATGAGTTATCATCAGTCAAATGCCTTTCTCCTTGATCTTTCAAATTCTTACATCGTTGGTTCAACCTCTCCAATTTTAATCCCGGAGATCTCAACAATTTGGTGGTGTTTCTCATCGTCATTCCCAGCATTTGAAGACCGAAGGAGATTTTTTTTCTCTCAATCTTGCTCCTTTCTCTTCAAGATTCGTGGTTCTAGCATTATGCCATCCTCTCATAGTTGTTTTCGATTGTCAGAATTCTTTTCACTCATCCGGAGTAATTCAGAGTATTTTCTGTCGGATTATCCGGAGCCCATCATCTAAGATTGATTCAGTCCAGCTTTCAGCTCGCATACTCTAAATCATACCGGTGCTTCGTTCAAGTGATCTTTAATCGGCTCGTGATCTCGTCGTTCTCATGTATCTAAATCCTCTCAAGCATCTTCGTGTATTTGCTAATTCTAACCGGTGATTCATCCCTTTACTTCATTTATTTTAATTCTTACGGTGGTTCGTTCAAGAGTTTTCTTCCTTCGTGTATCATATCTATGCATTCGTGCTTTCTAAATTCTACCGGTGGATCGTTGAAGACTTTCTCAAGTTTGCGCAATATCTATCTTAATCCTTTCTACGAGAATAAGTAGTATGCCAAATCCGTTGCTTGTCATCAATTTTAAAATGGTGAAGGATAAGCATAATGTAATTCTTATTCTTGTTTCACCCAAGATATTAATTCCTTATTCCTGAGGCTCATCAAATTCTTGTTTCCATTTGCTCATCTTTCTTTACCGGAGTGCCAAGTTTTCTCTTTATCTCGTTGCGGAGATTCATCTAAATCATTACAAGGGTTCAACTTGTGTTTTCAACTTCTCCTTCATTTCGTTTTGATCATCTTTTTGTTACCGGGGTTCTTCATGGAAGTTCTACATGATGGTTCATCAAGGATTTATATTTCTTCTCGAAGTGTTCATCGAGATTCTTTTCTAAGAAACTCAAGCATTATTCATCTTGCTATCCGGAGTGCAATTTCTTTCTACCGTATCTTTGGAGGTGGTATTATGTCCTTCTTGATAATTCCCCTTCGTTGCTTCGTGAGTCACAAGTTATCAAGAATGAGATATTTTAAATCCATCGATCTCTTCTTTGGAGTTATCTTGGGTTATATTTCACCTATAGCCTTCCCTAAGGAATGTTGCTAATTTTGGTGCTTATAATTGATCCAAGTTCTTCATTATCCTTCCGGTGATATAGCTTTCTCGTCTCCTTGTTCATTCCAATCCAATTCTTTCCCGTGAGTGGCAGATTGTCACCTCATATATTTGAGATATATTCCATAAGACCATATCAAGCTTAGTATTTTCATTGTTGGTTTTCCAACAACTCCGTTCGACCCTTCTCCTAAAGATGCCTTTTCAAACTCTTTTGTGGCAGAAATTGACATTTTCTTCTCCATTCTCTTATTTCAATTATCTTTGTTCTATTCTTTCTCCCGGGGGTCTAGTGATGTTGCTCTTTTCACTCCTCATCTCGGTTTGTCAAGATCATGTTCAATTTCTTCCATTTACAGTCGAAGTGCTGTCCAAATTATATCAGTCTTATTCCTTCTCTATCTTGTGTAACCAGAGTGTCGTGTCCTCTGCTCAAGTTCTTTTCACCGTATCAAGTCTTGCATAACTTCTCAACCGGAGTGCTACCCGAAGTTGTTTTCCCTTGTTCCTCTTTTCTAATGGAGTGTTTTCAACTTCCTTCATCTCAGTTGTATTCTTTTCTCGAAATGGCCTAACCTTTTTCAAGGTTTGTGGTTTCACTCGTTTGTCAAAGAAGCAACTTAGTTTTACCTCTTCTCTTTCTTTTCCGTTGCCCCTCCGGTGCCATTCTAGATCTCGGGACGAGATCCTCTCATAGTGGTGGAGTGTTGTAACGCCCCGAGACCGATGTGCCAGGTGTCGTGCAGTTATTCGCTGTTGTTGCGTTGTCATTGCTTGCGTGTCATGCATCTCATATCATGTCATCATGTGCATTGCATTTGCATACGTGTTCGTCTCATGCATCCGAGCATTTTCCCCGTTGTCCGTTTTGCAATCCGGCGCTTCGTTCTCCTCCGGTGGTCATTTCTACCTTTCTTTCTTGTGTGGGGATTAAACATTTCCGGATTGGACCGAGACTTGTCATGCGGCCTTGGTTTACTACCGGTAGACCGCCTGTCAAGTTTCGTACCATTTGGACTTCGTTTGATACTCCAACGGTTAACCGAGGGACCGAGAAGGCCTCGTGTGTGTTGCAGCCCAACACCCCTCCAATTTGGCCCAAAAACCCACCTATCTCTGCTCCATCATCTCGGTCGTTCGATCACGATCGCGTGGCCGAAAACCGCACCTCATTTGGAGCTTCCTAGCTCCCTCTACCTATAAAAGAGCACCCCTCCCCGAAATTTCGGATCATTTCGCAGTCTAAACCCTAGATCCACTCCTCCCCGCGCCACCGGACGCGTCCGCGCTGCACCAGACATGTCCGCCCCCGCGCGCCACCTCACTCCAGCCAATCGGAGTGCGCCACCTCAGCCCCGCCGCCGCTCTCCTCCAACCCGCGGCCGCCACCTGTCCCAACCGGCTTCCGCGTCGCCCCACTTCGCCGCCGGGCCCGGAAAGCCCGCAACCGGCCCGTGCGGGTCCATCTCCTCGCGCCGCCGCCCGGGAGGCGCCGCCTTCGTCCTCCCCGACGCCGTCCGGCGCCCGCCGCCTATCTCCACCGCGCTTCGACCCCGCCGTACTTCTCCCGTGCCGCCACCTACCAAGCTCCCCGCCGGCCCCGTCTTGCCGCGTCGTCGCCGGATCCGGGCCTTCCCTCGTCGGATCCGCCTCTCCCCATCCCCGCTGCTTCCCGTGCCGCAGCCGGGGAAGCCCCGCCGTCCCTCGCCGGCTTCACCATCGGGCGCCGCCGCCCCTGCCTCCCCGATCCGATCGGGATCGAGGGAGACGAGCCCCTCCTCGTGGGCCTCCGCACCAGCCCAGCTCGCCCGCGCCCCTGCGAAGGCCCAGCTCCCCGTGGTCCAGCCTCCCGCGCCTCCAGACCCAGATCGCCCGCGCCCGAGTGGGCCACCTCCTCCGAACCGGGCCAGATCCATCTCCCACCGGCCTGCTTCCCCAGCGCGAGCGCCCCAAGGCCCAGCTCCAGCCGGCCTCGCCTCGGCCTCCGTCCTCTTCATTTTGGGCCGCGCCTCCAAGGCCCAGGGTGAGCCGCCCCCAGCGCCCCTCCTCTTTTCTCTTCCTCGCTGTTGGGCTTCCTCAGATTCGGCCCGTGAAGTATTTTTTTTTCAGCGCCTGTGATTTTTCCTGATTTCCAGAGACGGCCAGTTTCACAGTTTAGTCCCTAGACTTCATGCATTTAATAACTCACAAACCATGCATTGGATTAAGATGTTTTATATATGAAACTTGCTCAGAATTTTGTGTAGATTAATAATATCCAACTTTCATCTATGTTTGAAATGCTTAAAATGTTGTTTGCATTAATTTGCTAATATGCCATGCTAAAATGATTTAATTCATAACTAAATAACCGTAACTCCGATTTTAATAAATTATATATGTAAATGGGGTAGAAAAATGTCTAGTTTAACATGGTGCACTCATCTTGCATGTTTAACAACTCTAAAATATTGTTTAGAGCAGAACAGTACCAAATCTAAAATATGCATATGGGGAGTTTCCGGAATTGTTGTTCGTTGCTTCCGGCCTCATTTAAACTTGACTAGATAGGTAGTTTTACTTTGCTCCACCTCTTGCCATGTTAATCAACATTTAATATTGTTGAGTACATAAACGAGATCAAACTAAATAACGTGTCGTGGTGTTTCATCAATATGCAACTCGTTGCGTATTGAGCTCCACTTAATTTGTAGTGTTTTTTGTTGCACTTTGTCATGCCATGTTTCATTAAACCGGACATGCATCATACTCGATTGTGCATCGTGCCATGTTGTTGTGGTGGTTGTTTACTATGGTGTGTGCTTCTTTTCCGGTGTTTGCTTCTTCGGGTTGGTTCCGATAACGTCGAGGTTGTGAGGATCCATTCGTCTACGTCCGTTTGTCTTCTTCATGGACTCGTTCTTCTTCCTTGCGGGATTTCAGGCAAGATGATCATACCCTCGAAATCACTACTATCTTTGCTATGCTAGTTTGCTCGCTCTTTTGCTGTGCCATTGCTACGATGCCTACCACTTGCTTGTCAGCCACCCAAATTGCCATGTTCAGCCTCTAACCCACCATGTCCTAGCAAACCGTTGATTGGCTATGTTACCACTTTGCTCAGCCCCTCTTATAGCGTTGTTAGTTGCACGTGAAGATTGAAGTTTTTCCTTGTTGGAACATGGAGATGTTGTTCCTTGTTGGAACATGTTTACTTGTTGGGATATCACAATATATCTTACTTAATTAATGCATCTATATACTTGGTAAAGGGTGGAAGGCTCGGCCTTATGCCTGGTGTTTTGTTCCACTCTTGCCGCCCTAGTTTCCGTCATATCGGTGTTATGTTCCCGGATTTTGCGTCCCTTACACGGTTGGGCTATTATGGGAACCCCTTGACAGTTCGCCTTAAGTAAAGCTTCTCCAGCAATGCCCAACATTGGTTTTACCATTTGCCACCTAGCCTTTTCTTTTCCCTTGGGGGTCGCGCGCCCAAGGGTCATCATTATTTTACCCCCCCCCCCCGGGCCAGTGCTCCTCTGAGTGTTGGTCCAACCTGTCAGCTGCCGGTGGCCACCAGGGGCAACTCTGGGCTGGCCTACCCGTACCTTGGACAATCTGAGTGTGCCCTGAGAAAGAGATATGTGCAGCTCCTATCGGGATTTGTCGGCACATTCGGGCGGTGTTGCTGGTTTAGTTTTACCCTGTCGAAATGTCTTGTTGTACCGGGATACCGAGTCTGATCGGAATGTCTCGGGTGGAGGTCTATTCCTTCGTTGACCATGAGAGCTTGTGATGGGCTAAGTTGGGACACCCCTGCAGAGTATTATCTTTCGAAAGCCATGCCCGCGGTTATGGGTAGATGGGAATTTGTTAACGTCCGGTTGTAGAAAACCCGAAGTTGACCTTATTTAAAATACATCAACCGCGTGCGTAACCGTGATGGTCTCTTCTCGGTGGAGTCCGGGAAGTGAACACGGTGTTGGAGTTATGTTTGACGTAAGTAGTTTCAGGATCACTTCTTGATCGCTACTAGCTTCACGACCGTGCCTTGCTTCTCTTCTCGCTCTCTTTTGCGAATGTAGCCACCATATATGCTAGTCGCTTGCTGCAGCTCCACCTCATTACCCCAGCCTTCCTATAAGCTTAAATAGTCTTGATCTCGCGGGTGCGAGATTGCTGAGTCCTTGTGGCTCACACATACTTCCAAAACCAGCTTGCAGGTGCCGATGAGACCATGCAGATGACTCAACCAAACTCAAGGAGGAGCTCGATGAAGATCTTGTCCTTTGTGGTGTTTCGTTCTAGTTGATCAGTAGTGGAGCCCAGTTGGGGTCGATCGGGGACCTTTGTCGCATTTGGGGTTCTTCTTTTATTTTGGTTCCGTAGTCGGACCTTGATTGTATCTGGATGATGTAATGCTTTATTCATGCAATTGTGTGAAGTGGCGATTGTAAGCCAACTATGTAATCTCTTTCCCTTATTATACTACATGGGTTGTGTGAAGATTACCTCACTTGCGACATATGCCTTCGATGCGATTATGCCTCTAAGTCGTGCCTCGACACGTGGGAGATATAGTCGCATCGAGGGTGTTACAAGTTAGCCATGACCCTGTCGTCTCCTCCGGCCTTGAGGACGGCTTCTTCATAGGCTAGCAGGAAAGCCAGCACCACGCCGTCATAGCACGGCGGCATGTCTGGCTTGAACTTGTTCGGCCGCCGCACCTGTCGCAAGACGGGGGCCAGGGCTCGGAGCCCCCTGGTCCCTGTGCCGGCGTCGACAGCCGGAGCAGGCGGTGCGGTGCCCGCCATGAGGGCGGAGCGCGGTGCTGATTCAGAACGGGTCAACGGAAGGGAGAGCTCCGACGTAGACCTACCTGGCACGCCAAATGACAGATGTTGGGTTCCGGCAGACCCTTAAGGTTCGAACTCTGGGGTGCGCGCAAAGACCTTACCCCTGCCACTCCACGTCCGATCGCATCATGAGAATCTAATCTAAACGATGAACAACACGAGGGACACAAGATTTATAATGGTTCGGGCCACCGTTTGGTGTAATACCCTACTCTAGTGTGTGGTGTGGTGGATTACCTCAGGGGCTGATGATGAACAGTACAAAGGAAGAACTGCCTCGCGAGAGGTGTTCTTCAGCTGGTGCGATGAACTGCTGGGGTGAGTTCAATCGCCTCTCGATCTAAGGAGCACACGATGAGATGCCTCACTTCTGTGGTGGCTAGCCCTATTTATAGAGGCCCTGGTCCTCTTCCCAAATATTGAGCGGGAAGGGCGCCAACAACGGCCATTTTGAAGGGGAACATCTAGTACAAATTATCCTGACTAAAGTTGGTCTTCGGCTGCCAAAGGCACTGGCGATGATGCCGTCTTGGGCTCCACGATAACCTCCATCCTGCCGCTCTGCTGGTCTTGGTCTCGTTGCACTGAAATGGAAACCTTTGCCTGATGCCTCGATACTCCATGCATGTGCTTGCCCCCTTTGCACCAAATAGGAAACAAGGACACTGCGTAGGCCGGCGCCCTCCTGGCGCCCGCCTGGTCTCAATCATCACGGCTTGCGTCACGAGCACCTCGCGAGGTACCCTGCCTTGATCTCCCCGCCTCCTCGCGAGTCTGCCTGGCGAGGCCGTTCCTGAGGAAGTCTTGTGTCATCCACCCCGCGAGGCCTGGCCCCTCGCGAGGGTCTTGAGCCTTGCGCTGATGAAGATGGGCCGTACTGGGCCACCACTCGAGCCATGCCGCAGGCTGCAGGCAGGCAAGTCTAGGGACCCCCGTTCCCAGAACGCCAACAGTTGTTTAGAGGAGAGCAGGGTATTAACTGGGCGGGCTGTGGCTCGTCTAGCCCAGGCCAGATATCCAGCCCAGATACTAATTTTATTAAGATGAAAATGGCTAGCCCAGCTATATGTTTTTTGAGGAATACCCAGGCAAGGTCAACTTGTTATTCTCCGCCCCGCTAGGCTGCAAATCTTTCCTAGGAGGGATGCATTAGGCTTAACAGGAAAGTGGACTTTAGAAAATAATAAATGGGATGTAATTATAAAAACTGGGCAGTAACTATAAAAAAATGCACCAAACACAAAATTAGTTTATAAAATATTATTTATGGATTTTGAAAATCTTAAATTTTCATTGTTGCGCGCTCAATGTTTCGTTGGATTTTTACGTAATACAAATTTATATTTAATCTAACTAGAAATCTTGGGATAAAAATATTTCGGATCCCATCAAAATGTGGGAAATTTTATTGAATTCTGTCTTCAACGGTTGGTTGAAATTATTAATCGTTGTCCTAGCTAGAAAATGGGTTGTACTTTTAACAAACTGTAAATGGGCTGTAGTAAATTCCATTAGAAATCAAAAATGGGTTGTACATTCTTACAAATTGCAAATCGGCTATAAGTTCTCTGCCACACACTTGTGGGCCTACTAAGTGACGTGTCCCCTAAAAAAAATAAGTTGACATGTACGCAAGGCTTTGTCAACTTATTATAGTCAACACATGGTTCTAGCAGCAGTGGTCGTTGGATCTCTATCCAATGTATGTCGTGCTTCTTCTTCAATCACGGATATTCTTAGCTTCGGCCGCCCAAAAAATGATTCCTTCCCCTGACATCTGGGGCGCACCATTTCTGAGGCTGACCTGTGGGCCTACTAAGTTGGAGCGTACCAAGGGCTTTGTCAACTTAGTCAATATAAATGATTCTAGCTTCAGTGACCGTACAATGTCCATCCAACGGCCATAGTGCTTCGTCAACCTCTGGTCTTCTTGCTCCAGCCGCTCAAAGCAGCGCTGGTCGTGCTGCCTGCTCCTGCCTCCCGTGGCCAGCTGTGCTGCCGCGGAGGCCTCACCGCCCCCATACTACTCCCACCGCTGGCCAGGCCATCCCTCCACTCACCCACACCCCTTGTTATTCTGCGGCAACGACAGCCTCACACCGTAGCTGAACTAGTGAACCCTCGTACTCCTCTCCGTGCGGGCTTCCACTGTTGCATCTCCCCCGGCTCTGTGTCATCCGCTTCCTAGGCCTCGCTGTTGTCCACTGCCCCGGTGCTCTTGGCGCGGCGTGGTCAACGTGGTCAACGACCGACTTCCATCGGAAGAGTACTGTACATGGAGAGGCTGACAGCTGGGTCCACGGTGGCCGCAAGGAAGTGCCTCCTTATTACGTGCAAAATAATTATTCCTCCACCTGACAGCAGGGACCCACCGGATGGGCCACCTTATTTCGCGAAAAAAACGTTTCCCCCATGACTGCTGGGACCCACCGGACGGGCCACCGTATTTCGCGAAAAAAACGTTCCCCTCTGCTGTCAGCTCGGACCCACCGGAAGTGCCTCCTTATTATGCACAAAAAAATGAATACTCCCCCTGCTAGCTGGGACCCACCTTGGTGGGAGGCTGACTTGTGGGCCTACTAAGTTGACAGGGACAGAGGGCTTTGTCAACTTAGTCAATATGAACAATTCTAGCTCCAGTGACCGTACGATGTCCATCCAACGGCCGTAGTGCTTCTTCAACCTCTAGTCTTCTTGCTCCAGTCGCCCAAAGTAGCACCGGTCGTGCCGCCTACTCCTGCCTCGCGTGGCCGGCTGTGCTGCCGCGGAGGCCTCACCGCCCCCAACTATTCCCACCGCTGGCCAGGCCCAGCGGCGACGGCAGCCTCTGCTCAGTCGAACGAGTGAACCCTCATACTCATCTCCGCGTGGGCATCCATTGCCGCGTCTTCCCCGGCTCTGCGTCGTCCCCTTCCTAGGCCTCGCTGTCGTCCACCGCCCTGGTGCTAGCGGCACGGCATGGTCAACATGGTCAAGGAACGACATCCATCGGACGTGAACTGTACATGGAGAGGCTGACAGCTGGGTCCACGGCCGCAGCAAGGAAGTGTCTCCTTATTACACGGAAAATAATGATTCCTCCACCTGACAGCAGGGACCCACCGGACGGGCCACCATATTTTGCGAAAAAACGTTTCCCCTTGACTACTGGGACCCATCAGCTACATCTTCGCACGCAAGGAAGTGCGTCCAGGCAAATAAATGATTCGCCTCCCTGATTGCTGGGACCCACCAGCTACATCTTCGCACGCAAGGAAGTGCGTCCGAGCAAAAAATAAAAAATCAATTCGGCCCCCTAACTGCTGGACCCACCAGCTACATCTTCGCACGCAAGGAAGTGCCTGGAGGTCGGGACCCACCTGGTCGAAGCATACGTAGCGTTGTCATTCTGGTCGCGAACGTGTACGTATATATATACTGGTTGATGTAGAGGCACACACGTGTTGTAGTAGAGGCGCGTATGTCGTAGTAGAGGCGCGCACGTAGCATGTACACGTACGTACATCGGCCAGTGTGCAAGAAAGAAAATACAGCCACATATCTGTACATATGGGCGGGGTCTCAAATGCCTGTGCATGGCTGGTCAGAACGGAGAAACAACGTCGTCGTCGTGTTCATGGGGAGGCAATGGAATGCGTCATGTTAATGGGGAGGCAACGAAATGCGTCGTGGTCATCGGGAGGCAACGGAACGCGTGGGAGCCAACCAGCTGGGTAGGAACGGAATGCGTCGTCGTGTTCATCGGGAGGGCTTGGACGGAACAGGCGATGGAAACGAGGCCTGGCGTACCGCAGAACGGAGGAAACGGCCTTGTGTTTGACCGGCCACGTCCGAAACGGGATCCTGTTCATCGGGAGGGGTCTGGCGTACCGCAAAATGGAGGAAATGGACCTCCTACGGTCGAAACTGGGGTCCTGTTGATCGGGAGAGGTGTGGCGTACCGCAAAACGGACGAAACGGACTTGTGTTGGAGCTCTACAGTCGGAAGGGGGGTCCTGTTGATCAGGAGGGGTGTGGCGTACCACAAAATGGATGAAACAGACTTGTGTTGGAGCGCTGCGGTGGAAACGAGGGTCCTGTTCATCGGGAGGGGTGTGGCGTACCGCAAAACGGGACTCCACGGGATACTGTTCATCTCCACCGACAAGCTCCTCTAGCCTCCACGGGCTACCGTCGACCTCCTCCAGCCTCCACGGGCTCCTGTTCATCCAGCCTCCACCGCGCACTACTCCACCGGCTACTGTTCAACCACCGCTCCACGGGCACCCCTCCACCGTCTACTGTTCATCCAGCCCTCCACGGGGTCGTCCTGTTCATCCAGCCCTCCACACCACGGGGTCCTGTTCATCCAGAGGCAACGCCACCGCTCACTGTTCATCCAACCCCCCCCCTCCCCCGCAACACTCACTGTTCATCCAGAGAGGCAGCATCCATCAACTTAAGTTAGCAGTAGCAAAGGAATCGCTCGATCGGGTGTAGTTAACAGCCATCGACCGATCGCTCGGGTTCAGTAACGTGTAGCCTACAGTGCAATCGCTCGGGTTTAGTTAGAGCCCAACGCCTTGCTCGGGTTTAGTTAGAGCCAATGCCTCGCCACACGCGTGTACGTGTACGAGAGAAATGTGCATCGCTCGGCCCCCGACCGCCCACCGTAACCGGGAACTCCCCGAAAGTTTCCTAGCCCTCGCTTCTACCACGGTTTTTTCCGTCCTGGACGGCCCAAAGAATGTCATGCAGCTGCTTCTCCGGCCCGCCCAAGACGAAAAGCCCATTTTCTGTCATGATTTTTTGTCATAGAAGTAGGAGCCCACCACATCTATGATGATACCGGGTTTTTTCATAATTATCGTCATAGAAGTGCCATATGTATGACAGAAAAAAATTTGGTTCGGCCCAAAATGTCACGGATGTGTCTTTTTTTGGTAGTGGATGTTGTGCAGCTCCGGGGTGAAAGCACGTCAACCTGCCGCACTCAATCGAGCCAGCCACAGGGAAGGAGCCTTATCTTGACACACGCGTGCCGCCACCTCCGGCGGCACACGATCTTGACGCACATGCACCGCCGCCACCAGCGGCATGTGATCTTGACGCGGCGGCGCTGGAAGCGCACGTGCTTCTCCTTGGGGTCGCTACACCACCAGGCAGCTTGCTTCATCACGCGTCGGTGCCCTGTGCGGCAGATCGCGCTGGGGTCCTTCATGCTGGGGCTTGGGGATGATGTCACGCCGAGGAGGTAGAGGAGGCGCTTCGTGGGCCACCTCACCCGCCTGGGATGGGTGAGGTAGAGAGTGAGATGGTGCAGGGGCCTCTCCAGCGGTGCTGACGAGCTCGGCAATGCGGTCGAGCCAATCCTCGTAGAGGTCCTCAGCCGGTTGATAGCGCAGAAGCTCGCACGCCATGAGCAGCGCAGCCTGCGTGTTGGCCAGCCTGCAAAGAGCATGAGAAGATGTCGCAGCGGCTGGGGTAAGAGACAGAGTTGCGGTGCGACCATCACGCCGCATGGAAGGTGGCATCAACGATTATTGTTGCTCGTGGGCCGCGGGACCGGTGGCGGCATTGCCACAGGATAAGGGGAGCGGCGAGGGGCGTCGTTGCCCACAGGCACCGTCTGATCGACGCGGGCGACGAGAGCTGCCCGGTGCTCGGCACAAACATGGCGAGCATCGGCCATTGGAACGATGGACCGAGAGCAGAGCGGATGGTGGAGAAGAGGCTTCGACACGCCCCTACCTGGCGCGCCAAATGTCGGATTCAGGGCTCGCAAACCCAAGGAAGGTTGGAACTCTGGGGTGTGTATGAAGAACTCAACCTCTCCAGCCAACCGATTCGTCACCCCCACGGCCTAGCTCGACGAGCAAAAGATGGACACGACAGTTTATCCAGGTTCAGGCCACCTTACGGTGTAAAACCATACTCCTGCTTTGGGGTGGATTAGCCTCACAAGGGGCTGAGAATTAACTAGTACAAGGGAAGAACAACCTCAATGGTTAGCTCTAGTTTGGGTGTGAGCTGGATTCGATCATTCGGTCCCCTGCTATGGTGGTGGCTCGCCTATATTTATAGTGGCCTTGGTCCTCTTCCCCTAAAACGTAGGTGGGAAGTGATACATCTCCAACGTATCTACAATTTTTGATTGTTTCATGCTATTATATTACCCGTTTTGGATGTTTATGGGCTTTACTTTACACTTTGATATCATTTTTTGGACTAACCTACTAACCGGAGGCCCAACCCGAATTGTTCTTTTTTTAACCTATTTCAGTGTTTCAAAGAAAAGGAATATCAAACGGAGTTCAAACGGAATGAAACCTTCAGGAGCAATCTTTTCGGAACAAATGCAATCCAGGTTACTTGGAGTGGACGTCAAGCAACAAGCGAGGCGGCCACGAGGGTACCCGGCGCGCCCCCTGGGGGTGGGCGCTGATGTCTACTACACAACCTTCTTCTTGTAGACGTTGTTGGGCCTGCAAGTGCACAGGTTTGTAGGATAGTAGCAAATTTCCCTCAAGTGGATGACCTAAGGTTTATCAATCCATAGGAGGCGTAGGATGAAGATGGTCTCTCTCAAACAACCCTGCAACCAAATAACAGAGAGTCTCTTGTGTCCCCAACACACCCAATACAATGGTAAATTGTATAGGTGCACTAGTTCGGCGAAGAGATGGTGATACAAGTGCAAAATAGATAGTAGATATAGGTTTTTGTAATCTGAAAATATAAAAACAGCAAGGTAACTAATAATAAAAGTGAGCGTAAATGGTATTGCAATGATAGGAAACAAGGCCTAGGGTTCATACTTTCACTAGTGCAAGTTCTCTCAACAATAATAACATAGATAGATCATATAACAATCCCTCAACATGCAACAAAGAGTCATTCCAAAGCCACTAATAGCGGAGAACAAATGTAGAGATTATGGTAGGGTACGAAACCACCTCAAAGCTATTCTTTCGGATCAATCTATAAAAGAGTTCGTGCTAGAATAACACCTTAAGATACAAATCAACCAAAATCCTAATGTCACCTAGATACTCCATTGTCACCTCAAGTATCCATGGTCATGATTATACGATATGGATCACACAATCTCAAATTCATCCAACCAACACAAAGTACTTCAAAGAGTGCCCCAAAGTTTCTACCGGAGAGTCAAGAAAACGTGTGCCAACCCCTATGCATAGGTTCATGGGCGGAACCTGCAAGTTGGTCACCAAAACATACATCAAGTGGCACATCATATCCCATTGTCACCACAGATAATCACGGCAAGACATACATCAAGTGTTCTCATAAAAGACTCAATCCGATAAGATAACTTCAAAGGGGAAACTCAATTCATCACAAGAGAGTAGAGGGGGAGAAACATCATAAGATCCAACTACAATAGCAAAGCTCGGGATACATCAAGATCGTGCCATAGAGGGAACACGAGAGAGAACACGAGAGAGAGAGAGAGAGAGAGAGAGAGAGAGAGAGAGAGAGAGAGATCAAACACATAGCTACTGGTACATACCCTCAACCCCGAGGGTGAACTACTCCCTCCTCGTCATGGATAGCACCGGGATGATGAAGATGGCCACCGGTGATGGGATCCCCCTCCGGCATTGTGCCAGAACAGGGTCCCGATTGGTTTTTGGTGGCTACAGAGGCTTGCGGCAGCGGAACTCCCGATCTATCTTCTGTTCTGGAAGTTTTAGGGTACGTAGGTATATATGGGTGCAAGGGGTATGTCGGTGGACCTCCGGGGTGCTCACGAGGCAAGGGGCGCGCCCAGGGGGGTGGGCGCCACCCCCCCCACCCTCGTGGGCATCCTGGGACTCCCCTGACGTGCACTCCAAGTCTATCAGGTTACTTTCCTTCCAAAAATAACTTCTCTAGTTGATTTCGTTCCGTTTTGACTCCGTCTGATATTCCTTTCCCTCGAAACACTGAAATAGACATAAAACAGCAAATCTGGGTTGGGCCTCCGGTTAATAGGTTAGTCCCAAAAATAATATAAAAGTGGGTAATAAAGCCCAATATTGCCTAAAACAGTAGATAAAGTAGCATGGAGCAATCAAAAATTATAGATACGTTGGAGACGTATCAAGCATCCCCAAGCTTAATTCCTACTTGTCCTCGAGTAGGTAAATGATAAAAAAGAATTTTTGATGTGGAGTGATACTTTGGCATAATTTCAATATAAATCTTCTTAATTGTGATAGGAATATTCAGATCCAAAAGATTCAAGACAAAAGTTCATATTGACACAAAAATAATAATACTTCAAGCATACTAATCAAAGCAATCATGTATTCTCAAAATAACATGGCAAAAGAAAGTTCATCCCTACAAAATCATATGGTTAGGCTATGCTTCATTTTCGTCACACAAAGATGTTCCCAACTTCTATACCCCCGATGACAAGCCAAGCAATTGTTTCATACTCAAATAATCTCAAACTTTTTCAACTTTCACGCAATACATGAGCGCGAGCCATGGATATAGCACTATGGGTGGAATAGAATATGATGGGGATTGTGTGAAGAAGACAAAAAAGGAGAAAGTCTCACATTGACGAGGCTAATCAACGGGCTATGGAGATGCCCATCAATTGATGTCAACATGAGGAGTAGGGATTGCCATGCAACGGATGCACTAGAGCTATGAATGCTCAACAAAAGAAAACTAGTGGGTGTGCATCCAACTCGCTTGCTCATGAAGACCTAGGGCATTTTGAGGAAGCCCGTCATTGGAATATACAAGCCAAGTTCTATAATGAAAAATCCCCACTAGTATAAAAAGACAACTCATGAGACTCACTATCACGAAGATCTTGGTGCTACTTTGAAGCACAATATATGAGACTCACTACATGAAGAACAAGGTGCTACTTTGAAGCACAAGTGTAGTAAAAGGATAGTAGCATTGTCCCTTCTCTCTTTTTCTCTCATTTTTTTATTTGTTTGGGCCTTTCTCTTTTTTATGGCCTCTTTTTTTTCGTCCGGAGTCTCATCCCAACTTATGGGGGAATCATAGTCTCCATCATCCTTTCCTCACTTGGGACAATGCTCTAATATTATGATCATCACACTTTTATTTTTCTTACAACTCAACAATTACAACTCGATACTTAGAACAAAGTATGACTCTATATGAATGCCTCCGGCTGTGTACCGGGATGGTGCAATGAATCAAGAGTGACATGTATGGAAAATAGTGCATGGTGGCTTTGCCACAAATACGATGTCAACTACATGATCATGCAATGGCAATATGACAAAAGTAATGTATGTCATGATGATGATGGTGGAAGTTGCATGGCAATATATCTCGGAATGGCTATGGAAATGCCATGATAGGTAGGTATGGTGGCTGTTTTGAGGAAGATATAAGGAGGTTTATGTGTGATAGAGCGAATCGTATCACGGGGTTTGGATGCACCGGCGAAGTTTGCACCAACTCTCAAGGTGAGAAAGGGCAATGCACGGTACCGAAGAGGCTAGCAAAGGCGGAAAGGTGAGAGTGCGTATAATCCATGGACTCAACATTAGTCAAAAGAACAAATATACTTATTGCAAAAATTTAGAAGCCATCAAAAAATTCAAGTACTACGCGCATGCTCCTAGGGGGATAGATTAGTAGGAAAAGACCATCAGTCGTCCCCGACCGCCACTCATAAGGATGCACACGCCAGGTACACTTCATGTTTCAAATTTGTTACACAACTTTACCCATACGTGCATGCTATG
Organism: Triticum aestivum; assembly: GCF_018294505.1. Classification (NCBI taxonomy): domain Eukaryota; kingdom Viridiplantae; phylum Streptophyta; class Magnoliopsida; order Poales; family Poaceae; genus Triticum; species Triticum aestivum. The sequence continues at coordinate 407,556,435 of NC_057813.1, read as the reverse complement.
GGACTTGCAAACTTCAACACAAGTATTTCTCAAATTCACAATTATCAACTAGCACGACTTTGATATTATTACCTCCATATCTCAAAACAATTATCAAGCATCAAACTTATCTTAGTATTCAATTTACTCAAAAGAAAGTTTCACATGTCTTGAACACAAAGTATATTAACATTAAGCAAATTACCATGCTATTTACGACTCTCAAAATAATCTAAGTGAAGCATGAGAGATCAATAGTTTCTTTAAAACAAATCCACCACCGTGCTCTAAAAGATATAAGTGAAGCACTAGAGCAAAAATTATCACGCTCAAAAGATATAAGTGAAGCACTATGAGCAAAACTATCAAGCTCAAAAGATATAAGTGAAGCACATAGAGTATTCTAACAAATTCCAAATCATGTATGGCTCTCTCAAAAGGTGTGTACAGCAAGGATGATTGTGGTAGACTAACAAGCAAAGATGCAAATAATACAAGACGCTCCAAGCAAAACACATATCATGTTGGTCAATAAATATATAGCTCCAAGTAAATTACCGATGGAAGTGGACGAAAGAGGGGATGCCTTCCGGGGCATCCCCAAGCTTTGACTTTTTGGTGTCCTTGGATTATCTTGGGGGTGCCACGGGCATCCCCAATCTTAGGCTCTTGCCACTCCTTGTTCCATAATCCATCAAAAGAATTCACCCAAAACTTGAAAACTCCACAACACAAAACTCAACAGAAAACTCGTAAGCTCCGTTAGTATAAGAAAATAAAACAACCACTTAGGTACTGTAATGAACTCATTCTAAATTCATATTGGTGTAATATCTACTGTAATTCAACTTATCTATGGTTCATACCCTCCGGTACTACTCATAGATTCATCAAAATAAGCAAACAACAAATAGAAAACAGAATCTGTCAAAAACAGAACAGTCTGTAGTAATCTGTATCAAACGTATACATCTGGAACTCCAAAAATCCTACAAAATTAGGAAGTCCTAAGCAATTCGCGTAACAATCCACAGAAAGAAGAATCAGATCAGAAGAACGTTTCTGTGAATTAACAAAACTAATTTACTGGGTGCAAAAGTTTTTGATTTTCAGCAGGATCAACACAACTATCACCGTAAGCCATCCTAAAGGTCTTACTTGGCACTTTATTGAAACAAAAGCTATAAAACATGATTAATACAGTAGCATAATCATGTGGATGCACAAAAACAGAAAGGATAAATATTGGGTTGTCTCCCAACAAGCGTTTTTCTTTAATGCCTTTTAGCTAGGCATGATGATGACAATGATGCTCACATAAAAGATAAGAATTGAAACATAACGGGAGCATCATGAAGCATATGACTAGCACTTTTAAGTCTAACCCACTTCCTATGCATAGGGATTTTGTGAGCAAACAACTTATGGGAACAATAATCAACAAGCATAGGAAGGTAAAACAAGCATAGCTTCAAGATTTTCAACAAATAGAGAGGAAACTTGACATTATTGCAATTCCTACAAGCATTTATTCCTCCCTCATAGTAATTTTCAGTAGCATCATGAATGAATTAAACAATATAACCAGCACCTAAATCATTCTCTTCATGATCTACTTGCATAGAAAATTCACTACTCTCCACATAAGCAAAATTCTTCTCATAAATAATAGTGGGAGTATCATAAGAGACTTGAACACTAAAAATTGTTTCCACATTAAAAGAGTAATGTTCAAAAAAAGGGTAATCATAATCATGACAAGATTTGTAAATATAATCATCACTACTTTTTATAGCATAAGTTTCATCACAATAACCATCATAAGTAGAAACTTCGTTTTCATCATAATTGATTGAAACCTCTCCCAAGATAGTGGAATCACTAAATAAAGTTGACACTCTTCCAAATCCACTTTCGTATTCATCACAATAAAATTTAACATCCTCCAAAATAGTGGGATCACTACTTCCTAAAGTTGACTCTCATTCGAACCCACTTTCATCAATATAATCATGATAGGTAGGAGGCATGCTATCCTCATAACAACTTTGCATATCAAAACTTGGGATGCTAAAAATATCATCTTCATTAAACATAGCATCCCCAAGCTTGGGACAAACATTAATTCCAGCAAATATATTCTCAAATATTTCATCCAAATCAAACATAGCTTCCCTAAGCTTGGGCCCTTTCATATCATAAGCATAATCACTCTCATCATTAAAAATATTGATAGCACCAATAGTATAGCAATTATCATCATCACAATCAGTAGTAGGAGCAACATCATTTGCGAGGGATACCTTTTTACCTTTGTTGCTCCTTATTTTCTTTTTCTTCTTCACATTGTGTGTAGGTTCAACCTTCCTCTTTGAGCTCCTTATTGATGAGATTGGTTGAATAGAAAGCTCCCCCTCGTTACCTGATTCATCATAAGAAATAATAGGAGGTTATTGGGAAGTCTCTTGTTTCGTTAGTATTCTCTTAATCCTCTATTTGTTTTCCTTTCTTTATGAAATTGGCAATATAAGGATTTTCAATGCAATTCACCGCACAGTACATATAAATTTTCTCTAGATCAAAATCAAGAACTTTATCAAGGGCAAATTTTGGAATATCCTTAGTTATACGTTTCATTTATTCATAACCCAAAAGAAGGCTAAGCTCTTTATGATGCTCAAGGGTAATCAAATTATCACAATATTTGGAAACGACTTGATCATGAAACAAATAGCATTGGAGCTTTAAATGACCATGTCCATTGCAAAGTTCACAAGGGGTACTATAAATATTGAATCTTTTAGCACATTCATCTAGCTCTTCTTGCAACAATTTGGTTTCTAAGTACTTATGCCTCTTGCAATAAATATCTTCTCTATTTGGTGTGTTCATGCAAACATGCACTCCACAAAAGTTGGCATGCTCATAAGAGATATTTGCATCATAACTAGTGTAATCATCATTAGCATCATGGATATTCAAAGAATTCATACTAACAACATTGCAATCATGCTCATCATTCAAAGATTTAGTGCCAAAATTTTTAGAGATTTCTTCTTCTAGCACTTGAGCACAATTATCGTTTCCATCATACTCACGAAAGATATTAAAAAGGTGAAGCGCATGAGACAAACTTAACTCCATTTTTTTGTAGTTTTCTTTTATAAACTAAACTAGTGATAAAACAAGAAACAAAAAGATTCGATTGCAAGATCTAAAGATATACCTTCAAGCACTCACCTCCCCGGCAACGGTGCTAGAAAAGAGCTTGATGTCTACTACACAACCTTCTTCTTGTAGACGTTGTTGGGCCTGCAAGTGCACAGGTTTGTAGGACAGTAGCAAATTTCCCTCAAGTGGATGACCTAAGGTTTATCAATCTGTAGGAGGCGTAGGATGAAGATGGTCTCTCTCAAACAACCCTGCAACCAAATAACAAAGTGTCTCTTGTGTCCCCAACACACCCAATACAATGGTAAATTGTATAGGTGCACAAGTTCGGCGAAGAGATGGTGATACAATTGCAAAATAGATAGTAGATATAGGTTTTTGTAATCTGAAAATATAAAAACAGCAAGGTAACTAATAATAAAAGTGAGCGTAAACGGTATTGCAATGATAGGAAACAAGGCCTAGGGTTCATACTTTCACTAGTGCAAGTTCTCTCAACAATAATAACATAGATAGATCATACAACAATCCCTCAACATGCAACAAAGAGTCACAACAAAGCCACTAATAGCGGAGAACAAACGTAGAGATTATGTTAGGGTACAAAACCACCTCAAAGCTATTCTTTCGGATCAATCTATAAAAGAGTTCGTACTAGAATAACACCTTAAGATACAAATCAACCAAAACCCTAATGTCACCTAGATACTCCATTGTCACCTCAAGTATCCGTGGGCATGATTATACGATATGCATCACACAATCTCAAATTCATCCAACCAACACAAAGTACTTCAAAGAGTGACCCAAAGTTTCTACCGGAGAGTCAAGAAAACATGTGCCAACCCCTATGCATAGGTTCATGGGCGGAACCCCCAAGTTGGTCACCAAAACATACATCAAGTGGCACATGATATCCCATTGTCACCACAGATAATCAAGGCAAGATATACATCAAGTGTTCTCATAAAAGACTCAATCCGATAAGATAACTTCAAAGGGGAAACTCAATTCATCACAAGAGAGTAGACGGGGAGAAACATCATAAGATCCAACTACAATAGCAAAGCTCGGGATACATCAAAGTCATGCCATAGAGGGAACACGAGAGAGAACATGAGAGAGAGAGAGAGATAAAACACATAGCTACTGGTACATACCCTCAGCCCCGAGGGTGAACTACTCCCTCCTTGTCATGGATAGCGCCGGGATGATGAAGATGGCCACCGGTGATGGGATCCCCCTCCGGCAGGGTGCCGGAACAGGGTCCCGATTGGTTTTTGGTGGCTACAGAGGCTTGCGGCGGCGGAACTCCCGATATATCTTCTGTTCTGGAAGTTTTAGGGTATGTAGGTATATATGGGTGCAAGGGGTACGTCGGTGGACCTCCGGGGTGCTCATGAGGCAGGGGGCGCACCCAGGGGGGAGGGTGCGCCCCCACCCTTGTGGGCAGCCCGGGACTCCCTGACGTGCACTCCAAGTCTATTAGGTTGCTTTCCTTCCAAAAATAACTTCTCCAGTTGATTTCGTTCCGTTTTGACTCCATCTGATATTCCTTTTCCTCGAAACACAGAAATAGGCATAAAACAGCAAATCTGGGTTGGGCCTCTGGTTAATAGGTTAGTCCCAAAAATAATATAAAAGTGGATAATAAAGCCCAATATTGCCTAAACAGTAGATAAAGTAGCATGGAGCAATCAAAAATTATAGATACGTTGGAGACGTATCATGCGCGACCCCACCCTCGTGGGCCCCTCGAGCATCCACCGACCTACTTCTTCCTCCTATTTATATCCACGTACCCCGAAAACATCTAGGAGCACCACGAAAAACTATTCCCACCACCGCAACCTTCTGTATCTGCGAGATCACATCTTAGAGCCTTCGCCGGCGCTCCGCCGGAGGGGGAATCGACCATGGAGGACCTCTACATCATCTCCAAGGCCTCTCCGATGAGTTGTGAGTAGTTTACCACAGACCTTCGAGTCCATAGTTATTAGCTAGATGGCTTCTTCTCTCTCTTTGAATCTCAATAGAAAGTTCTCCTTGACCTTCTTGGAGATCTATTCGATGTAACTCTTTTTGCGGTGTGTTTGTCGAGATCCAATGAATTGTGGGTTTATGATCAAGTTTATCTATGAGAAATATTTGAATCTCCTCTGAATTCTTTTATGTGTGATTAAGTTATCTTTGCAAGTCTCTTTGAATTATCAGTTTGGTTTGGCCTACTAGATTGATCTTTCTTGCAATGGGAGAAGTGCTTAGCTTTGGGTTCAATCTTGCGGTGTCCTTTCCCAGTGACAGCAGGGGCAGCAAGGCACGTATATCATATTGCATGAGTTTATCCCTCTACATCATGTTATCTTTCTTAATGTGTTACTCTATTCTTATGAACTTAATACTCTAGATGCAGGCAGGAGTCGGTCGATGTGTGGAGTACTAGTAGTAGATGGAGAATCGCTTCGGTATACTTGTCATGGACGTGATGCCTATATACATGATCATGCCTATATAATCGCATAACTATGCACTTTTCTATCAATTGCTCGACAGTTATTTGTTCACCCACCGTAATACTTATGCTATCTTGAGAGAAGCCACTAGTGAAGCCTATGGCCCCCGGGTCTATCTTTTATCATATAAGTTTTCCATCTACTTTTATTTGCATCTTTTGTTTTCCAATCTATATCATAAAAATACCAAAAATATTTATCTTATCATATTATCTCTATCAGATCTCACTTTTGCAATTTACCGTGAAGGGATTGACAACCCCTTTATTGCGTTGGTTGCGAGGTTCTTGTTTGTTTGTGTAGGTGCGTGGGACTTTTGTGGAGCCTCCTACAGGATTGATACCTTGGTTCTCAAAAACTGAGGGAAATACTTACGCTACTTTACTGCATCACCCTTTTCTCTTCAAGGAAAACCAACGCAGTGCTCAAGAGGTAGCAAGAAGGATTTCTGGCGCTGTTGCTGGGGAGGTCTTCGCTCAAGTCAAGACATACCAAGTACCCATCACAAACTCATCTCCCTCGCATTACATTATTTGCCATTTGCCTCTCGTTTTTCTCTCCCCCACTTCACACTTGCCGTTTTATTCACCCTTCTTCTATTCGTCTTTTTCGTTTGCTTTGATGTCTTACTTGGCTCATTTGCTCGTTTGATTGGAATAGTTGTTTATTTATTGCTAAACGGAGAACCTAAGATCTATGGATCCTCATCCGCTTGCTAATCTTTTTAAGAGATCCAATTATGATGAACCTATTGCTAGTGAGTTTTGTGCACTAGATTATCTTTATGAAGTTTTGCTTGAAATTCGTGAATCTGAAAATTGTGATGAAGAAACTTATGAAGAGATTCATGATGGCTCCTTGAATAAAAAGCATGGTTGCAATGATTTTACTATAAATTCTCTTGATGTCAATTGTGTTAATAATATGCAAAACCCTAAGCTTGGGGATGCTAGTTTTGCTATGTCTACTGCTTGGTGCAATGATCATGATTGGGGTGATTCTTCTTATGATCTTGAAAATTTATTTAAGCCCGTGATGAATATGAGATTGATAATAGTGTTTGCAATAATATTGAAAGTGGGTTTGGAAGAGTGTTAACTTTAGATCCCACATATTTTGAGTATGTTCAATCTTATGATATTTTTGATAAAAGTGGGTTTGGAGAGGTCATGACTTTAGTTAATGTTAATCCCACTATCTTGGAAGAGTGTCAACTTTGCATCCATGTGGACTGTGTTGAGAATATGTTTTGTGATAGCTATATTGTTGAATTTGCTTATGATCCTACATCTAATTATTATGAGAGAAGAAAATATAGTTGTAGAAATTTTCATGTTACTAAATTACCTCTCGACATGTTGAGACTGCTATCGTCTCTTTCTTCTTCCTTACATATGCTAGTTTTTGCTTGCCTTGAATTTTTTTTCTTATAATATGCCTATGCAAAGGAAGTATGTTAGACTTAGATGTGTTTAGCACATGTTTCATTATTCTCTCTTTGCGCTTCATTTCTTGTCTTTCATGTGAGCATCATCAAAATTATCAATGCATAGCTAAAAGGCTTTAAAAAAAGCGCTTGTTGGGAGATAACCCAATATTTTTCTTTGCTGTTATTCAATAAATATTTCATATAGCTTCTGTTTAGATGTGTTTTCATGTTTTAATTAGTGTTTGTGCCAAATAGAACCTATAGGATAACCTACGGTGATAGTTAATTTGATTCTGCTGAAAAACAGAAACTTCTGCACGCACGAACATAATTTTAGTAATTCACAGAAACGTGATTTTGTGTTGATTCTTTTTGCTGTAGATCAATAGACAAATTTCCCAGGACTTCCTATTTTGGTAATATTTTTAGAGTTCCATAAGTATTCGAAGGTTACAGATTGCTACAGACTATTCTGTTTTTGACAGATTCTATTTTTCGTGTGTTGTTTGCTTATTTTGATGCATCTATGGCTAGTATCGGTGGGTATGAACCATAAAGAAGTTGGAATACAGTAGGTTTAACACTAATATAAATAAATAATGAGTTCATTACAGTATCTTATGTGGTGGTTTTTCTTTCTTGCACTAACGGAGCTTATGAGATTTCCTGTTGAGTTTTGTATTGTGAAGTTTTCAAGTTTTGGGTAAAGATTTGATGGACTATGGAATAAGGAGTGGCAGGAGACTAAGCTTGGGGATGCCCATGGCACCCCAAGATATTCAAGGATAACCAAGAGCCTAAGCTTGGGGATGCCCCGGAAGGCATCCCCTCTTTCGTCTTCGTCTATCGGTAACTTTACTTGGAGCTATATTTTTATTCGCCACATGATATGTGTTTTGCTTGAAGCGTCTTGTATGATATTAGTGTTTGATTTTTAGTTTACCACAATCATCCTTGATGTACACACCTTTTGGGAGAAACCCACTTGATTGGAATTTATTAGAATACTCTATGTGCTTCACTTATATCTTTTGAGCTAGATAGTTTTTGCTCTAGTGCTTCACCTATATCTTTTAGAGCACGGCGGTGGCTTGATTTTGTAGAAATTGTTGATCTCTCATGCTTCACTTATATTATTTTGAGAGTCTCTTAGAACAGCATGGTATTTTCTATGGTTATAAAATTGGTCCTAGAATTATGGGCATCCAAGTTGGGTATAATAAAAACTATCATAGGAAGTGAATTGGATGCTATGATCAATTTGGTACTTGATCATTGTTTTGAGATATAAAGGTCGTGATATTAGAGTAATGCTAGTTGGGTAATTGTGAATTTAAAGAATACTTGTGTTGAAGTTGGCAAGTCCCGTAGCATGCACGTGTGGTAAAAGTTGTTTAACAAATTTATTGCATGGAGTGCTCTTTTGATTGCCTTCCCTTGAGTGGAGGTCGGGGGCGCGTGATGGTTAACTCCTACCAACCTCCCCCCTAGGAGCATGCATAGTAGTACTTTGCTTCGAGGGCTAATAAAACTTTTGCAATAAGTATATGAGTTCTTTATGACTAATGTGATTCCATGGATTATACGCACTTTTACCTTTCCATCATTCCTAGCCTCTTCGGTACCGTGCATTGCCCTTTTCTCACCTTGAGAGTTGGTGCAAACTTTGCCGGTGCATCCAAACCCTGTGATACGATACGCTCTATCACACATAAACCTCCTTATATCTTCCTTAAAATACGCTACTTTACTGCATCACCCTTTCCTCTTCAAGGAAAACCAACGCAGTGCTCAAGAGGTAGCAGGAAGGGATCCCACAGTGGCCAATTTGACGGGGTCAAGTACTACATCTTATCCTGACAAGAGGTGGTCTTCTCCTACAAAGCTCCTGGTCATGACGCTGCGGTGGGCTCGGCGATGACATCCGTCCTGCTGTCCTGGCGGTCTTGGTCTTGTTGCACGGGAATGGAAACTTTTGGGTGATTCATCGGGACCCCGCGCCCGTGCTTTCCTCCTTAGCACTGAAGAGGAAACATGTTGCTTTGCACCCACTGGCGCCTTCCTTGCCTCAGTCGTCATGGCTTAAGTCACTGCAACCTCATGAGGTTGAGCACTCGCATAGAAATCTCCGCTCCTCAGGAGGCAGACCGGGGAGACCGCTCCCTCCGAAGGTCTTGATGTTGCCCGCCTCGCGAGGCTTGGCCCCTCTCGAGGGTCTTGTCTTGTTGGTGTTGTAGATGGGCCTTACCAGGTCATTGATGAAGCCATGCCATGGGCCACACGCAGGCAAGTCTGGGTACCCTGGTTCCCAGAACACCAACAACTGTTACCTGTAACTGCTGTAGTTGTGGCGCTTTATACCTGTAACTGTCGTAGTTATGAGCATTAAGTGCCCTCACAACATGGGAGCGATGGAGCTGCAGCACACTCTATATAAGCCGCACTCCTCCTCAGCTGGGGAGAAGCAATCTCCGTAACCATACCCCTCAAGAAAAACCAAGCCTCAGGGCACGAAACGCAGGGCTATTACCTCCACCAAGAGGGGCCTGAACTCGTTAAACACCGAGTGTTACACCTACACCGTAGCTAGCTAGACTCTGCCCCTCTTTTGTACCCTCAGTACTCACTGTCAGGATCGTAACCTCAATAGTTGGCGCCCACTGTGGGGCTAGGTGTCTAGCAAAGTTTCACGACGTAGGTGGATTTTAGTCATCATGTTGGTCGGCGGCGAAATCCATTTCAGGGCACATAGGTTCACCGCCGATGACTCAGCGTGGCTTCGTGAGTCCCCGCCGGACGTGGAAGCGCTGCTTGTCCACGGAACAACGCCCTTCCGCGCATCTTCATATAGAGTTCTCCTCCGGCATCCCTCGACTCTGTACTGAGTGGCCGCTCACCCTCCCACTACGCGCTGCCGCAAGCGCTCTGGAGCTCGCATCTACAACTCTGGATCAGGCAAAATGTGGTCCTTCAGGACGCGACGGAGCATGTGGCGGCTCTCGAGTCTGATGATCCCACCCTCGACCTCTCTAATGGGTTACTCGACGACTCCTCTGAGGAGTCCGAGTGCGGGAGTGTCGAATTGACTACTGAAGTTCTCACGGCAGATAACTCAGAGCATCGTGCAGCCCCGGGGTACACGGAGCCCCGGGATGGCCGCGCGGTCACTTCATGTGGGAACACCTACAGCGGCGGCGAGGATAATCAATTCCCCGCTCATAAGCCGTACACCCCTCAAGCTCTCACTCGGGAGCAGCGCGAGGAGCTCCGCCACAGGAATGAGCGATTCTTGAACACTCCCATCACTGGGACGACTCCCGAGGCCCTGGTCATGGAGTCGACATGCTTGGCCACTCTGGCCGAGTGCAACCGCCTCGAGCAGATTTAGAAAGAGCTCGATGATCACGCACGCCGTCAGCCCAGCTCCAGTCGGCACAAGCACCGAATTTTCCTGAGTGGCCAGCCTCAGAAGTTGCAGGTCCTTAGCACCTGCAAAAGCTGGCTGCAGCTACTCGGATCACTGATTCCATATATCCCTCTGGCTCTACCGCCGGGGAGGGGATCCGCTAGATCCAAGTGCTCCTAAAGACGGCACTATCGCAAAATGCAGTGGTGTCCAGTATAGGGATCGCATCCACATCGCTCCAGTATGAGCAGAGATCGTTCATTCGGCCCACAACCCACTTGGCTTCGGGAGGTGCTGGACACCGTCCTCCTCGAGACATCATTATGAATATCGAAGGCGTGATCGGTTAGCGTCGCTCCGGTGGCACGATGACTACGATCGCGCTATGATGCTCCCACCGCGTGATGGCGCATACAGACGTCAACCCTACGACGACAGGTAGGCACGTGGTGGAGATCAAAGGATGAGTATGATAACCCACAAGTATAGGGGATTGTTTGTAGCCTTCTTCAATAAATAGGAGTGTTGAACCCAACGAGGAGCTAAAGGCCGAACAAATATTCCCCCAAGTTCTATCGACCACCGATACAACTCTACGCACACTTGACGTTTGCTTTACCGGAAACAAGTATGAAACTATTTTGTAGGTGTGATGCTAGAACTACTTTGCAAGAATAAAACTAGAAGTACTTTGCAAGATAATAAAAGTTAGGTGTTTAGTAAAAGGGTTTGTGTCAACAAGAAAGTTATTTGTCCCTAGGCAATCGATAACAAGTACCGGTAATCATTCTTGTAATTTTGTATGAGGGAGAGACATGAGCTAACATACTTTCTCTAGTTGGATCATATGCACTTATGATTGGAACTCTAGCAAGCATCCGCAACTACTAAAGATCATTAAGGTCGTGAAACCCAACCATAGCATTAAGTATCAAGTCCTCTTTACTCCCATACGCCATGACCCACTTATCATCGTTTAGGCTGTGGTCACCCCTACAACACTAACAATAAGCAAACCATGAACATATTGCAACACCCTACAGCAGGGGCCCCTCACATTTTCACGAGAATGGAGGGCACCGTAGGACAGCACCATAAATAAAATATACAATCATACCAACCAAGATCACGATTAACCCATAGGACAAAGCGGATCTACTCAAACATCATAGGATAACCATAGATCATTGGGAAATAATATATGGAGTTGAGCACCATGTTTAATTAGAGATTACAGCGGGGAGAAGAGGTGTTACACCGCTTCATAGAGGGGGAGAGAGTTGGTGTTGACGGTAGCTAGATTGTTGATGAAGATCGCCGTCCCGATCGTTGCCCCGGCGGCACTCCGGCGCCACCGGAAGCGAGGGGGAGAAAGCCCCCCTCCTTCTTCTTCTTCATTGGCCTCCTCCCTAGGTGGGAGAAAGGTTCCCCTCTGGTCCTTGGCTTCCATGGCATGGGAGGGGCGAGAGCCCCTCCAAGATTGGATCTCCCTCTCTGTTCTCTTCTGTTTCGCGCTCTCCAGATCTGGCCAAAAACCGTTTCTTATATTCCCGGAGATCCGTAACTCCGATTGCGTTGATCCTTTTACACGATTTTTTCCTGATATAAGCTTCCTTGCACCCGAAGTATATCTCCAACCGACGTATGAGGTGAGCACAACCCACCACCACGCGCCATGGGCCTGGGGCACGCCCTGGTGTATCGTGGTATGTGGGCCTCCGTTTGCGGTGTGATTCCAACTCCCAAAAATCACAAATATTCCAAAATAATTCTCCGTGGAGTTTCATCATGTTTGGACTTTGTTTGATATGGATTTTCTTTGATACAAAAACAGGCAACAAACAGGAGCTGGCACTGGGCACTGGATAAGTAAGTTAGTCCAAATAAATCATATGAAAAGTTGCCAAAGTATGTAAAAGTTGAATAATATTGGCATCAAACAATCAAAAATTATAGATACAACGGAGACGTATCAACATCCCCAAGCTTAATTCATGCTTGTCCTCGAGTAGGCAAATGATAAAAGAGATAATTTTTTATGTGGAATGCTACCTAGCATAAACTTGATCATATATCTAGTCATGGCATGAATATTAAGACATAAGTTATTCAAAGCAATAGTCTATGATTTGACATAAAGACATAAATACTCATGCATCCCAACAAACAATCATGTCTTTCAAAATATCAACGCTAAAGAAAGCTATCCCTACAAAATCATATAGTCTTGTCATGCTCTGTCTTCTTAACACAAAGTATAAATCATGTACAACCCCGATGACAAGCCGAGCAATTGGTTCATACTTTTTAACGCGCTTCAGCTTTTTCAACTCTCATGCAATACATGAGTGCAAGCCATGGATATATCACTACGGGTGGAATAGAGTATGAAGATAGGGGTAAATATAAAGAAGACAAAAAAGTCACATCAATGCGGCTAACCAACGGGCTATGGAGATGCCCATCAATTGATATCAATGCGAGGAGTAGGGATTGCCATGCAACGAATGCACTAAGACCTATAAGTGTATGAAAGCTCCATATGAAAACTAAGTGGGTGTGGATCTAATCCTATAATGAAAAATTCCCACTAGTATATGTAAGTGACAACATATGAGACTCTCCATATGAAAAACATGGGCTACTTTGAAGCACAAGTGTGGTAAAGGATACTAACAATACCCCTTCTCTCTTTGTTTATTTTTTTCTTTTCTTTTTCTTTTTCTTTTTCTTCTTCCTTTTTTCTCTGTTTTTCATTCCATTTTTTTCTCGCATTGTCTGGAGTCTCATCCCGACTTGTGGGGGAATCATAGTCTCCATCATCCTTTCCTCACTGGGGCACTGCTCTAAAAATGATGAGCATCACACTTCTATTTACTTATAACTCAAAAGGAATAAAAATTACAACTCGATACCTTTAACAAAATATGACTATATATGAATGCCTCTGACAGATGATCTAGCGTAACATGTATGAAAAATGAAGCAAGGTGGCTGAGCCACGACTACTATGTCAGCTATATGATCATGCAAAGCAATATGACAATGAATGCTCAAGTCATCAAATGGAGGAGGTGGAAGTTGCATGGCAATATATCTCGGAATGGCCATGGAAAAGCCATTATAGCGTATGGTGGATGTTTTGAGGAAGATATAATAATGCTTATACGTGATAGAGCGTATCATATCATGGGGTTTGGATGCACCTGCGAAGTTTGCACCACGTCTTGAGGTGAGAAAGGGCAATGCACGGTACCGTAGAGGCTAGCAAATTGTGGAAAGGTAAGAGTGCGTATAATCCATGGACTCACATTAGTCATAAAGAACTCATATACTTATTGAAAAAGTTTATTAGCCCTCAAAGCAAAGTACTACTATGCATGCCCCTATGGGGATTTGGTAGGAAAAGACCATTGCTCATCCCCGACCGCCACTCATAAGGAAGACAATCAAGGCTAAATTGCGCTCCAACTTTCATAGCATAACGAGAGACTATACATGCATGCTTCGGGAATCACAAACCTTAACACCAATATTCTTACTAACCACAACCGTTTGCTAGTACGTCCCACATATTCTGTCTCTATATCGCAAAACTATTGCAAGGAATCAAACATATCATATTCAGTGATCCATAAGTTTTATGTAGGATTTTTATGACTAACCATGCAAATGACCAATTACATTTGTCTCTCTAAATAGATATAAGTGAATCATGAGAGTTTAATTCTTTCAACAAAAGATCATTCTCTAACAAATATAAGTGAAGCGGAAGACCATTCTACGAACATCGGTTTCTATGTGAAGAGAAACAGGCAATCCAAACTTCAAATGATATAAGTGAAGCACATGAAGCATTCAATAAAGCCATACTCAAAAGATATAATTGAAGTGAAATGAGAATTCTATAAATAAACCATGGACTATCACATACCAGCATGGTGCATAAAAGCAAAGTGGAAAATAAACATAAAAGACGCTCCAAGATTTGCACATATCACATGAACGAAACGAATGCGAAAACATACCGATACTTGTTGAAGAAAGATGGGATGCCTTCCGGTGCATCCCCAAGCTTAGACGCTTGAGTCTCCTTGAATATTTACTTGGGGTGCCTTGGGAATCCCCAAGCTTGAGCTCTTGCCTCTCCTCCTTCTCATATCGATACCTCCTCGATCGTCGAACACTTCATCCACACAAAACTTAAACGAACTTTTAGTGGCGGGGTTAGTGAAAATGGCAATGAAATCCCATCATGTACTGCTGCAATGTTATTGTATAATTATAAACAAACATTACCCACTGTATGCTATCATAATTCTATGGCCCCAAGTCAAGGAGGATTCAACAAGAATTCAAACATATGCAAATAATGAAGCTATAACAGCAATCTGTGAAAACAGGACAGTCTGTAAAGATTTGAACATCCACCATACTTATGTAACCCTAAAACATCTGAGAAAATTAGGAAAAATAAAAAATTTGTATAGAAATACATTGCAAAAAGTTTCAAAACCGTCTGACGTTCCAGTAAAAAATGTAAAATCGAGCGCTACAGCCAAAGTTTCTGTTTTGCACCACACAAACCAACAAGCAATCTACTCATCCTAAAGGCAAATCTTGGCACATTATTTTTATAATACAATGGAATTGTAGAAGGGGATAATTATTTTTGTTGAAAATTTTCTGTAATTAAGATTCACAAAGTTTCCGTGAGCATGAACAAAGTTCAAGGAGCTCCCCCACTTCAACAATGTTTGTCTCTCTCACTTTCACTTTCCTTTTTGAAGAGTTTTGGGTTCCCCTCTATATTTTTTTGTTTTTAAACTTTATAAAAGAACTCAACAGACTCTCTAAAACTTCTAGGTTGTCTCCCTGGCAGTGCTTTCTTTAGATCCATTAAGCTAGGCATAAAGTGCTCAAGTAATGAATCCACCCGGATCCCAAGGTATATCAAAGCCAATTTTAATTAACAATGATTTGGCATTTAGTAGTGAGCACAAAGCAAGATATATCAAGCAATGACGAAGTCTAACTCTCTTCCTATGCATCAGCATGTCATACAAGAACAATTCATGCACATCAAGTAATGGCCAATACGTAGCATAAGTAGTTTCTTGCAATTTTATCGTGTTGGAAACATAAAGAGGTGGAGATGTAGTTCCTCTCTCACAATAATTGCAAGTAGGAGCAGCAAGCACATGCATATTACATTCATCAAAATCATCATGTGCAACGGTAAAAGGCAACCCATCAATATAATCCTCAATAAGTGCAAACTTCTCCGATATAGTGTAATTTGGAGAATTCAAAAAGATAATAGGACTATCATGTGTGAGTGCAATAGCAACAATTTCATGTTTATTATAAAGAACAATATAAATTTCATCTCCATAAGCAATTTCATGTTTATTATATGGGGGAACTTGCTTCTTTTCATAAGCACCCTTAAAGAACAATAGCAAGTTCATCTTCATAAGCAAGTTCTCCGATATGGCAAGTTTTCAGATTTGTAAAGTCCTCAATATATGGTTTAACATAGGTACTTTTCAATCAAAGAAGCAATTTCATGTTTATTATATGGGGGAACTTGCTTCTTTTCATAAGCACCCTTAAAGAACAATAGCAAGTTCATCTCCATAAGCAAGTTCTCCGATATGGCAAGTTTTCAGATTTGTAAAGTCCTCAATATATGGTTTAACATAGGTAATTTTCAATCAAAGAAGCAATTTCATAAGCACCCTTAAAAGCAACAAACTCTTCAATTTGTTCAATATCAAAGTAATTATAAAAACCTTTGGCATAACAAGATACGATTCCATTATCAATAAACTCACATTGATAGGGAAGGTGTTTCTTAGGGTCTTCAGAACAACAAGTAACATCATATAATTCACATAAATTCCAAGCATAGCATTGCACAGTATTAATTTGATGCTGTAAAAGTTTCCCTTTTTCAGATAAACGATGTCGCACAAAACAAGCATGCTCGTCTAATGATTTTCCCTCAACTAAGATAGTTTGGTTTTTAGCATGAGCACAAATGGATCGAAGATGATCCAAGTAGAAAGCTTGATATATTTTGGGTGGTTCTTCAACCATTGGTTTAGTAGGTACAACTATTTTTTGGTAATTTGCGTTTCCTACCCATAACTAAAGATAGAAAACAAGAGCACAAAATAAATACTACTTAGTGATAAAGCAAACAAGCACACACGAGAATATTCACCCCACGCTATAACTCGCCAGCGCCAGAAAAAGGTCTTGATAACCCATAAGTATAGGGGATCGTTTGTAGCCTTCTTTGATAAATAAGAGTGTCGAACCCAACGATGAGCTAAAGGCAGAACAAATATTCCCTCAAGTTCTATCGACCACCGATACAACTCTACACACACTTGATGTTTGCTTTACCAGAAACAAGTATGAAACTATTTTGTGGGTGATATGCTAGAACTACTGTGCAAGAATAAAACTAGAAGTACTTTGCAAGATAATAAAAGATAGGTGTTTAGTAAAAGGGTTTGTGTCAACAAGAAAGTTATCTGTCCCTAGGCAATCGATAACAAGTACCTGTAATCATTCTTGTAATTTTATATGAGGGAGAGGCATGAGCTAACATACATTCTCTACTTGGATCATATGCACTTATGATTGGAACTCTAGCAAGCATCCGCAACTACTAAAGATCATTAAGGTCGTGAAACCCAACCATAGCATTAAGTATCAAGTCCTCTTTACTCCCATACGCCATGACCCACTTATCCGCGTTTAGGCTGCTGTCACCCCCGCAACACTGACAATAAGCAAACCATGAACTTTTTGCAACACCCTACAACGGGGGCCCCTCATGTTTGCACGAGAACGGAGGGCACCGTAGGATAGCACCATAAATAAATATACAATCATACCAACCAAGATCACGATTAACCCATAGGACAAAGCGGATCTACTCAAACATCATAGGATAACCATAGATCATTGGGAAATAATATATGGAGTTGAGCACCATGTTTAAGTAGAGATTGCAGCAGGGAGAAGAGGTGTTACACTGCTGCATAGAGGGGGAGATAGTTGGTGTTGACGATAGCAAGATTGTTGATGAAGATCGCCATCCCGATCGTTGCCCCGGTGGCACTTCGGCGCCACCGGAAGCGAGGGGGAGAGAGCCCCCCACCTTCTTCTTCTTCCTTGGCCTCCTCCCTAGGTGGGAGAAGGGTTTCCCCTCTGGTCCTTGGCTTCCATGGCATGGGAGGGGCGAGAGCCCCTCCGAGATTGGATCTCCCTCTCTGTTCTCTTATGTTTTGCGCTCTCCAGATCTGGCCGAAACCCATTTTTCTTATATTCCCGGAGATCCGTAACTCCGATTGTGCTGATCTTTTTTCATGATTTTTTCCCTGATAGAAGCTTCCTTGTACCCGAAGTACAGCCCCAACCGACGTACAAGGTGAGCACAACCCACCACCTTGCACCAGGAGCCTGGGGCGCGCGCTGGTGTATCATGGTCTGTGTGGGCCTTTTTTGCGGTGATTCCAACTCCCAAAAAATCACAAATATTCCAAAATAATTCTCCATGGAGTTTCATCACATTTGGACTTCGTTTGATATGGATATTTTCTGCGATACAAAAACAGGAAACAAACAGGAACTGGCACTGGGCATTGGATAAGTAAGTTAGTCCAAATAAATCATATAAAAAGTTGCCAAAAGTATGTAAAAGTTTAATAATATCGGCATGAAACGATCAAAAATTATAGATACAACGGAGACGTATCAGAGTCCTCCTCGTCATACGAAGGACTCCCGAGACCCGCTGTTCAACGCGAGATCCGTTCTCGCTCAAAACCTGGTTGAGAGGGGCTGAGCTTTGAGAGACGGCCTAGATGACGATGCACCAAGTGGTTCTGCACCCTCCGGTCTCAAATGCTTCAGTCGACACCTTTGGGCTGCGGAGATTCCCAACAAATTCAGATTGGCCATGGGGATCAGCAAGTTCACCGGCAAGTCCAAGCTAGAAATCTGGTTAGAAGATTACCAAGTGGCTGTTCAGATCGGCGGCAGCAATGATAGTGTGGCTATGAAGCACCTGCCTTTGATGCTCAAATGCTCTGCCCGGGCCTGGCTCACATAGCTACCACCCGACAGCATATTCTGCTAGGATGATTTGGCACGAGTGTTCATCATGGCCTTTTAGGGCATGTATAAGTGGCGGGGTGGATTGGCCAGGTTGCAATACTGCGTACAAAGGCAAAATGAGACTCTCCAAGAGTACATATAGCTGTGGACCACCCTGCACAATACGATGGAGCACATCACCGAGCACTAGGTGATTTTCTCTTTCAAGGCCGGGGTCTGATACCGAGAGCTGAACCTGAAGTTTGGCTATACTGAGATCCCGACTCTGAGTCGGGCTATGGAGATAGCCAAACGGTACGCCAATGACAAAGAAGAAGACCGACCGAGAAGCGGCAAGAGCCGAGCGGGCGATGCTGACTAGTCGGATAACAACAAGGGCAAGCAGCACAAGCGGAAGGCTGAAGCGGCTGGGAATGCTGAGGCTGCAGCTCTCGCCGGCCAAGGCCAAGGCAAAGGCTCATAGAAGTAGAAGAAGGACTGGAAAGGGAAGAAGTAAGTCACGTAGAAGAGTGACATCCTCGATCAGCGCTGCCAGATCCACATGAATAAAGATGAGGAGGGCAATTTGATTTTGCCCAAGCATACCACTCGGGAGTGCCGGCTCCTGAAGCAAGAGATGCGGCAGGATCCCTCCAGGGACAAGGACGAGGATGATGATGTCGATGGTGGCAAGGGTACTTCCAGGTATCCCAACATCGAGAAAGTACTGATGATCTTCGCTGACGTCGAAAGCAAGAGCCACCTCAAGGTTATAAACCGAGAGGTCAACATGGCAATTCTGACCGTCACCAAATACCTTCACTAAGCCAAGACAACCGTGACCTTCGACCAGTCGGATCACCCGGCCCACATACTGACCCTTGGGCGACAGGCTTTGGTAGTTGACCCAGCTGTTGAAGGGGTCCGATTGCGCAAAGTCCTAATAGACGGCGGCAGCAGGCTCAACATCATCTATGCCGACACTCTGAGGCGATGGGCATTTTGATGTCCCGACTCAGCAAGAGCAACATGTAGTTCCATGGGGTAATCCCTGGGAAGGACATGTCACTTGGGCAAATCGCCCTTGATGTCGTATTCGGCAGAAAGAGAAATTTCAGGAAGGAGCGATTGACTTTCGAAGTGGTAGACTTCCGCAGTGCTTACCACGCCATCCTGGGTAGGCTAGCCTACGCACGTTTCATGGCCCGTCCATGTTATGTGTATCTTAAACTTAAGATGCCAGGGCCGAATGGTGTGATCACCATCATATGCAATTAGAAGCTAGCTGAGGAGTGTCTCCAGAAGGGCTCCGAGATCGCTGATGAGCAGATGGCGCTGGCCGAGTGTGATGAATACAAGACGGCAGTGGATTCGAGTGATCTGCTAAAGTCCAAGAAGCTGACTGTGGAATCTGCTTTCTACTCAGCCGGAGAAATGAAGCCAGTGCATGTTCATCCGGACGATTCAAGTGCCGCCCCAACTAACATCTCCACCACCCTCGACAACAAATAGGAAGGCGAGCTCCTCTAATGCCTCCGTGAGAACTGGGACATCTTTGCATGGAAGCCTTCTAACATGTCGGGTGTTCCTAGGAGACTGGTTGAGCATAGACTCTATGTCGACCCGAAGATGAAGCCTATCAAAGAGCACCTTCGACAATCTTCTACCGAGGAAGCGCAAGGCAGTTGACAAGGAAATCATGCGGCTCTTAGCCGCCGAGTTCATCTGAGAGGTGTACCACTCCGAGCGGCTCGTCAATGTCGTCATGGTGCTGAAGTAGAATAACTCTTGTTGGATGTGCATCGACTTCAAGCACATCAATTGGGCATGCCCCAAGGATCATTTCCCTCTCCCTCACATAGATCAAATAGTAGATTCTACTGCCGGGTGTGAGCGGCTTTCGTTTCTAGATGCGTATTTCGGATACCATCAGATCCGAATGTACGGTCCTGATGAAATAAAAACAACGTTCATCACCCCATTCGGATTTTGCTATATCACTATGCCATTCAGATTGAAAAATGCTGGAGCTACAATGATTCAGAACTGCTTGCAAAAGCAAATCAATCAGAATGTGGAGGCCTACATGGATGACATCTTCGTCAAGTCTAGGAAAGTTTCCTACCTCCTGAGAGACCTCGTCGAGAACTTCGCGAACTTGCAAATTTTTGGCATAAAACTCAATCCGGCTAAGTGTACCTTCGGGATTCTGGCTGGCAAGTTACTCGATTTCCTTGTTTCCGAACACGGGATCGATGCGAACCCCGAGAAGATCAGAGCAATAGTCCGAAGGAAACAACCAGAATGTCTCCATGATGTGCAACGCCTCACAGGCTGTCTGGCAGCCCTGAGTAGGTTCATATCACGACTCGGTCAAAAAGCCCTGCCGCTTTACCGATTGATGAAGAAATCTGACAGATTAGAGTCGACTCCTGAAGCACAGGCCACGTTCTAGGAACTCAAGGCCTTGCTCTCCACCCAGCTAGTGCTAGCTGCTCTGAGCAGCAAAGAGCCCTTGGTCTTATACATCGTGGCCACGAGCCAAGTTGTTAGAACTGTGCTCACTGTGGAGTACGAGGAACAACGCAAAGCCTTCAAGCTCCAATGACCCGTCTACTACCTCTCAGAAGTTTTGACTCCCTCCAAACAAAGATGCCCGCATTATAAGAAGTTGGTGTATGGGATTTACCTAACTGCGAAGAAGGTGGCCCATTACTTCCAAGAGCCCATATTTTATATGATTTATTGGACTAACATATTGATCCAGTGCCCAGTGCTAGTTCATGTTTTCTGCATGCTTTTAGTTTTGTAGAATATCCATATCAAACGAAGTCCAAATGTAATAAAATTTTACGAAGAATTATTTTGGAATATATGTGATTTTTGGGAGGTGTAATAAACGCAAATGGGGGCCCACAACTCCCAAGATACACCAGGGCACGCCCCAGGCCCCAAACGCGCCCAGATATCTTTTGCCCTCCTCATAAGTTGATTGGAGCTCTACTTCGGGCGCAAGGAAGCTTATATCCGGAAGAAAACCGTGTTAAAATCTCAGCATAATCGGAGTTACGGATCTCTGGATATTTAAGAAATAGTTTTCGGCTAGATCTGGGGGGACGCGAAACAGAAGATAATATATATATATATATATATATATATATATATATATATATATATATATAGAGAGAGAGAGAGAGAGAGAGAGAGATCCAATCTCAGAAGGTATCTCGCCCCTCCGCCGCCATGGAGGTCATGGACCAGAGAGGAAACCCTCCCCCCATCTAGGGGGGGGGGCCAAGTAAGAAGAAGAAGGAGGGGCTCTCTCCCCCTCTCTCCCGGTGGCACTGGAGTGCTGTCGGGGCTAGGATCATGATGGCGATCTACACCAACAACCTTGCTACCGTCAGCAACAACTCTCCCCCTCTATGCAGCGGTGTAACACCCCTTCTCCCTGTTGCAATCTCTACTTAAACATGGTGCTCACCACTATATATTATTCCCAATGATATGTGGCTATCCTATGATGTTTGGGTAGATCCGTTTTATCCTATGGGCTAATTGATGATCATGGTTGGTTTGAGTGTATATTTTATTATGGTGCTGTCCTACGGTGCCCTCCATCTCGCATGAACATGAGGGGTCCCCGCTATAGGGAGTTCCAATACATTCATAATTTGCTTATGGTGGGTGGCCTAAGTGACAGAAGCACAAACCCGAGTAAGTGGGTTATTGCGTATGGGTGTAAAGAGGACTTGATACTTAATGCTATGGTTGGGTTTTACCTTAATGATCTTTAGTAGTTGCAGATGCTTGCTAGAGTTCCAATCATAAGTGCCTATGATCTAAGTAGAGAAAGTATGTTAGCTCATGCCTCTCTCTCATATAAAATTGCAAGAATGATTACCAGTCTAGTTATCAATTGCCTAGGGACAAATAACCTTCTTGTTTGACAAAAGCTATTTACTAAACAACTAACTTTTATTACCTTTCAAAGTACTCGTAGTTTTGTTCCCGCAAAGTACTTCTAGTTTTATTCTTGTTCTAGATAAAGAAAATGTTAAGTGTGCATAGAGTTTTATAGGTGGTCGATAGAACTTGAGGGAATATCTGTTCTACCTTTAGCTCCTCATTGGGTTCGAAACTCTTATTTATCAAAAAAGTCTACAACCTATTCCCTATACTTGTGGGTTATTAAGACCTTTTTTCTGGCGCTGTTGTCGGGGAGCAATAGAGTAGGGTGAATATTCTCGTGTGTGCTTGTTTGCTTTATCGCTAAGTAGTTTTTATTTTCTGTTCTAAGTTGTTGTCTATCTTTAGTTATGGATATGGAACACGAAACTCCAAAAAAATAGTTGTACTTGGTACTCATGGAGAGGGGAACCTCCTAAAACCCTCGATGCTCATTATGTGAAAAATATTATGCACTACTTTGATAATCCTGAGAAAACCCTGTTCAACTTGATAATGGGAGACACGTTGGATCAATGTGAAATACTTTAAGGATTAACGCTTGACGCAAAAAGGGAAAATTTTATGGGATCAAATTCATATGTTGCATTGGTATGCTCGGGATTTATGCTTGAGACATGATTATACTTGTTGCTCTAGGATGAAGTCTCCACACCTTCCCTTTTCATGCAAATTTAACGAATATGAAACCTTAGCTTCTTATGCTAATGGTAGATATGATTACTATGATGTGGAACGAATAGAAGAATTTGTTGCTTTTAAGGGTGCTTATGAAATTGAATCTTTCTTTGGAAAGTATGAAGATCAAGATGATGTTGTTTACAGACCTGAAAATTTTCTGTACTTAAATATTTCTATGACAATTATGAATATAATGCCAACATTAATGCATTTATTGATAAAGTATCTGCTGTCCAAGAAGAGACTAATATTTTGCAGGAGTCTATAGAAGAGAAAATGATGAAAATGTAAGCTCATTGTATGAAAAAGATGAGGAGGAGAGCGAAGAACAAAAGGAGGAAGAGTGGATTGATCACCCGTGCCCACCTTCTAACGAGAGTAACTCTTTATTGCATACATTGTTTAATTTCCATTCGTGCCTACCGAAGGATGAATGCTATGATCCCTTGGATTCATTGGAAATACCCCTTTCTATGAACTTGATGCTTGCTATGCTTGTGGCCAAGATGCCAATATGAATTATGCTTACGGAGATGAAATTCCTATAGTTCCTTATGTTAAGAATGAAATTTTTTCTATTGCACCCACAGATGATGGTCCTATTATCTTTTTGAATTCTCCAAACTATACTATATCGAAGAAGTTTGCACTTATTAAGGATTACATTGATGGGTTGACTTTTACCGTTGCACATGATGATTTTGATGAACATAATATGCATGTGCTTGCTGCTCCTACTTGCAATTATTATGAGAGATGAACTACATCTCCGCTTCTCTATGTTTCCAACATGATAAAATTGCAAGAAACTATTTATACTATGCATTGGCCTTTACTTGATGTGCATGAATTGTTCTTTTATGACATGCCGATGCATAGGAAGAGAGTTAGACTTCGTCATTGCATGATATATGTTGCTTTGTGCTCACTAATAAATTATGAATTATTGTTAATTAAAATTGGCTTTGATATAGCTTGGGATCCGGGTGGATCGATTACTTGAGCACTTTATGCCTAGCTAATGGCTTTAAAGAAAGCGCTGCCAAGGAGACAACCCAGAAGTTTTAGAAAGTCATTTTATTCTGTTGTTTGCTTTTATAAAGTTTTAAAACAAAAAATATAGAGGGGAACCTAAAACTTCACAAAAAGCAAAGTGAATGTGAGAAAGACGAACACCGTTGAAATGGGGGACGTCCTTGAACTTTATACATGCCCATGGAAACTCTGTGCATCTCAATTACAGAAAATTTTCAACAAAAATAATTATCCCCTTGTACAAATCCATTGTATTATATAAATAATATGACAAGATTTGCCTTTAGGATTATTAGATTGCTTGTTGGTATGTGCGATGTAAAAATAGTAACTTTGGTTGTAGTGCGTGATTTTATGTTTTTTATTGGAACATCAAAAGTTTCTGAAATTTTTACACAATATTTCTATGCAAATTGTTTATTTTGTCCTAATTTTTCAGAATTGTTGGATTTACATAAGTATGGTTAATGTTTAGATTGCTACAAACTATCCTGTTTTTGATAGATTTTGTTTTTGATGCATTGTTTTGCTTGCTTTGATGAAACTATTGATTGTATCGGTGGTATAAGCCATGGAGAAGTTATTATACAATACCTACAATGCAAAAACAAAATATGAATGGGTTTGCAACAATACTTAAAGTAGTGATTTGCTTTATTATACTAATGGATCTTACCAAAAGTTTCTGTTGAGTTTTGTGTGGATGAAGTGATCAAAGATCGAGGAGGTCTCGATATGAGGAGAAGGAGGAGAGGCAAGAGTTCAAGCTTGGGGATGCCCAATGCACCCCAAGTAAATATTGAAGGAGACTCAAGTGCCTAATCTTGGTGATACCCCGAAAGGCAACCCATCTTTCTTCAACAAGTATCGGTATGTTTTCGTCTTCGTTTCGTTCACGTGATATGTGTAAATCTTGGAGCATCATTTGTGTTTAGTTTTATTTTTTCTTTTATGAACCATGCTGGTATGAGATAGTCCATGGTTGATTTATACAATGCTCATTGCACTTCACTTATATATTTTTAGTATGGCTTTATAGAATGCTTCATGTGCTTCACTTATATCATTTGAAGTTTGGATTGCCTGTTTATCTTCACATGGAAAACCGTTATTTGTAGAATGCTCTTTTGCTTCACTTATATGTATTAGAGCATGGTATTTTGTAGAAAGAATTAAACTCTCATGCTTCGATTATATTTATTTAGAGAGTCGACAAGAATTGGTCAATTGCATGGTTAGTCATAAAATCCTACATAAAACTTGTGGATCACTGAATATGATATGTTTAATTACTTGCAATTGTTTTGTGATATAGAGATGATAATATGTGGGAGGTACTATTGGATGATCGTGTTTAGTAAGATATTGGTGTTAAGTTTTGTGATTCCTGAAGCATGCACGTATAGTCTCTCCTTATGCTATGAAGTTGGAGCATGATTTATTATTGATTCTCTTCCTTTGCGTAGAAGTCGGGGGCGCGCGATGGTTAACTCCTACCAACCTCCCCCCTAGGGGCATTATTTGCTTCGAGGGCTAATAAATTTTTTGCAATAAGTATATGAGTTCTTTATGACTAATGTGATTCCATGGATTATACGCACTCTTACCTTTCCGCAATTTGCTAGCCTCTACGGTACCGTGCATTACCCTTTCTCACCTCGAGATGTGGTGCAAACTTCGCAGGTGCATCCAAACCCCGTGATATGATATTCTCTGTCACACATAAGCCTTATTATATCTTCCTCAAAACAGCCACCATACCTACCTATTATGGCCTTTCCATGGCCATTCCGAGATATATTGCCATGCAACTTCCACCGCTTCCGTTTTGATGACTTGAGCATTCATTGTCATATTGCTTCCCATGATCGTATGATAGCTAGCATGATATTTCCATGGCCTTGTCCATTTTTTGATATCGTTGTTACGCTAGATCATTGCACATCCTGGTACACTGCCAGAGGCATTCATATAGAGTCATACTTTGTTCTAGGTATCGAATTATAATATTGAGTTGTAAGTAAATATAAGTGTTATGATCATCATTATTCATTATTAGAGCATGTCCAAGCGAGGAAAGGATGATGGAGACTATGATTCCCCCACAAGTCAGGATGAGAATCCCGACTGAAAGAAAAAGAAAAAAAGAGAGAAAAAAGTGAGGCCAAAAAGAGCGCAAGAAAAAATGAAAAAATGAGAGAAGAAGAGAGAAGGGGCATGCTAGTTCCACACTTGTGCTTCAAAGTAGCACCATGTTTTCCATATAGAGAGTCTCCTATGTTGTCACTTCATATACTAGTGGGAATTTTTCATTATAGAGTTAGATGACACACACTTAGTTTTCAGTTGGAGCTTTCATACACTTATAGCTCTTAATTAGTTTATCCATTGCATGGCAATCCCTACTCCTCACACTGATATCAATTGATGGGAATCTCCATAGCCCGTTGATTATCTGCATCGATGTGAGACTTTCTCACTTTTTTGTCTTCTCCAAATTAATTTCTACCATCATATTCTATTCCATCCATAGTGCTATATCAATGGCTTGCGCTCATGTACTATGCGAGGGTTGAAAAAGCTGAAGCGCGTTAAAAAGTACTCCCTCTATTCCTAAATATTTGTCTTTCTAGAGATTTCAACAAGTGACTACATACGAATCAAAATGAGTGAATCTACACTCTAAAATATGTCTATATACATCCGTATGTGATAGTCCATTTGAAATCTCTAAAAAAACAGATATTTAGGAATGGAGGGAGTATGAACCAATTGCTTGGCTAACAATGGGGTAGTACATGATAAATACTTTGTGTTAAGAAGATGGAACATGACAAGACTATATGATTTTGTAGGGGTAGCTTTCTTTAGCGTTGATATTTTGAAAGACATGATTATTTGTTGGGATGCCTGAGTAGCACCATGTCAAATTAATGACTATGCCATGCTTATACATATGATCAAGATTATGCTAGGTAGCATTCCACATGAAAAATTATCTTTTTTTATCATTTACCTACTCGAGGACGCAGGAATTAATCTTGGGGAAACTGATACGTCTCCATCGTATCTACAAATTTTGATTGTTCCATGCCAATATTATACAACTTTTACATACTTTTGGCAACATTTTATATGATTTATTCGACTAACATATTGATCTAGTGCCCAGTGCCAGTTCCTGTTTTCAGCACGTTTTTTGTTTCGCAGAATATCCATATCAAACGAAGTCCAAATGCAATAAAATTTTACGAATAATTATTTTGGAATATATGTCGTTTTTTGGGAGGTGGAATCAACACAAACGGGGGCCCACAGCTCCCAAGATACACCGGGGCGCGCCCGAGCCCCCAGGCGCGCCCAGGTGTCTTGTGCCCTCCTCGTAAGTCGGTTGGGGCTCTATTCGGGCTCAAGGAAGCTTATATCCGGAAAAAATCGTGTTGAAATATCAGCGCAGTCGGAGTTATGGATCTTCGGATATTTAAGAAACGATTTTCAGCAAGATCTAGGGGGCGCGAAACAGAAGATAACAAAGAGAGAGAGAGAGAGAGAGAGAGAGAGAGAGAGAGAGAGATAGAGAGAGATCCAAACTCGGAGGGGCTCTCGCCCCTCCACCGCCATGGAGGTCATGGACCAGAAGGGAAGCCCTCATCCCATCTAGGGGGAAGGCCAAGGAATAAGAAGAATGAGGGGGTTCTCTCCCCCTCTCTCCCGGTGGCGCCGGAGTGCCGCCGGGGCTAGGATCATGACGGCAATCTACACCAACAACCTTGCTACTGCCAACACCAACTTTCGCCCCTTCTATGCAATGGTGTAACACCCCTTCTGCCCATTGTATTCTCTACTTAAACATGGTGCTCAACACTATATATTATTTCCCAATGATATGTTTCTATCCTATGATATTTGAGTAGATTCGTTTTGCCCTATGGGCTAATTGATGATTGCGGTTGGTTTGAGTGTATATTTTATTATGGTGCTTTCCTACTATGCCTTGCATCTCGCGCAAACATGAGGGATCCCCGTTGTAGGGTCTTGCAATATGTTCATAATTTGCTTATGGTGGGTGGCGTGAGTGACAGAAGCACAGACCCGAGTATGTGGGTTATTGCGTATGGGAGTAAAGAAGACGTGATACTTAATGCTATGGTTGGGTTTTACCTTAATGATCTTTAGTACTTGCGGATGCTTGCTAGAGTTCCAATCATAAGTGCATATGATCCAAGTAGACAAAGTATGTTAGCTCATGCCTCTCCCTCATATAAAATTGCAAGAATGACTACCGGTCTAGTTATCAATTACCTAGGGACAAATAACCTTCTTGTTTAACAAAAGCTATTTACTAAAAAACTAACTTTTATTACCTTGCAAAGTACTCATATTTTTATTCTCGCAGAGTACTTCTAGTATTATTCTTGTTCTAGATAAAGCAAACGTTAAGTGTGCATAGAGTTGTATCGGTCGTCGATAGAACTTGAGGGAATATTTGTTCTACCTTTAGCTCCATATTGGGTTCGACACTCTTATTTATCAAAAAAGGCTACAAACAATCCCCTATACTTGTGGGTTATCAAGACCTTTTTCTGGAGCCATTGCCGGGGAGCAATAGCATGGGGTGGATATTCTCGTGTGTGCTTGTTTGCTTTATCACTAAGTAGTTTTTATTTTCTGTTCTAAGTTGTTCTCTATCTTTAGTTATGGATATGGAACACGAAACTCCCAAAAATTTAGTTGTACTTGCTACTCATGCAGATGGGGAACCTCCTAAAACTCTTGATGCTCTTTATGTGAAAAATATTTGATAATCCTGAGAAAACCCCGTTCAACTTGATAATGGGAGACATGTTGGATCAACGTGAATACTTTAGGGATATCGCTTGACACAAAAAGGGAAACTTTTATGGGATCAAATTCATATGTTGCAATGGTATGCTCGGAACTTATGCTTGAGACATGATTATACTTGTTGCTCTAGGATGAAGTCTCCACACCTTCCCTTTTCATGCAAATTTAACGAATATGAAAACTTAGCTTCTTATGCTAATGGTAGATATGATTACTATGATGTGGAACGAATAGAAGAATTTTTTGGTTTTAAGTGTCCTTATGAAATTGAATCTATCTTTGAAGAGTATGAAGATTATGATGATGCTATTTACAGACCTAATTTTTTGCTATGAAGCTCTTCTGTATGGGTTGCGAATGGCAATCTCCCTTAGGATTCGCCGACTGATGGTCTATAGTGACTCATACCTAGTGGTCAATGATACGTCTCCAACGTATCTATAATTTTTGATTGCTCCATGCTACTTTATCTACTGTTTTGGACTATATTGGGCTTTATTTTCCACTTTTATATTATTTTTGGGACTAACCTATTAACCAGAGGCCCAGCCCAGAATTGCTGTTTTTTTGCCTATTTTAGTATTTCGAAGAAATGGAATACTAAACGAAGTCCAAACGGAATGAAACCTTCGGGAACGTGATTTTCTCACCGAACGTGATCCAGGAGGCTTGGACCCTTCTCCAAGGAACAAAAGAGGCGGTCACGAGGGTGGAGGGCGCCCCCCTGGGTGCGCCCCCTACCTCGTGGGCCCCCTGCTGCTCCGCCGACGTACTCCTTCCTCCTATATATACCTACGTATCCCCAAACGATTAGAACAGGAGCCAAAAAACTAATTCCATCGCCGCAACCTTCTGTATCCATGAGATCCCATCATGGGGCCTGTTCCGGAGCTCCGCTAGAAGGGGCATCCACCACGGAGGGCTTCTACATCAACACCGTAGCCCCTCCGATGAAGTGTGAGTAGTTTACTTTAGACCTTCGGGTCCATAGCTAGTAGCTAGATGGCTTGTTCTCTCTTTTTGGATCTCAATACAATGTTCTCCCCCTCTCTCCTGGAGATCTATTCGATGTAATCTTCTTTTTGCGGTGTGTTTGTTGAGACCGATAAATTGTGGGTTTATGATCCAACTTATCTATGGAAAATATTTGAATCTTCTCTGAATTCTTTTATGTATGATTGAGTTACCTTTGCAAGTCTCTTCGAATTATCCTTTTTGGTTTGGCCAACTAGATTGGTAGTTCTTGCAATGGGAGAAGTTCTTAGCTTTGGGTTCAATCTTGCAGTAACCTTTCCCAGTGACAGCAGGGGCAGCAAGGCACGTATTGTATTGTTGCCATCGAGGATAACAAGATGGGGTTTTTATCATATTGCATGAATTTATCCCTCTACATCATGTCATCTTGCTTAAGGCGTTACTCTATTTTTAACTTAATACTCTAGATGCATGCTGGATAGCGGTCGATGAGTGGATTAATTGTAGTAGATGCAGAATCGTTTTGATCTACTTGTCTTAGACGTGATGCCTATATACATGATCATTACCTAGATATGCTCAATTATGTCAATTGCTCAACAGTAATTTGTTCACCCACCGTAGAATATCTATGCTCTTGAGGGAAGCCACTAGTGAAACCTATGGCCCCCGGGTCTATTCTCATCATATCAATCTCTATCGCTTTATTTACTTGCTTTGTTTTTACTTTGCCTTTTACTTTTCACTTTGCATCTATCTATCAAAAATACCAAAAATATTATTTATCATCTCTATCAGATCTCACTCTCCTAATTGACCGTGAAGGGATTGACAACCCCTAATCGTGTTGTTGCGAGTACCTATCGTTTTGTGTAGGTACGAGGGACTTGTGCGTGGTCTCCTACTGGATTGATACCTTGGTTCTCAAAAACTGAGGGAAATACTTACGCTACTTTGCTGCATCATCCTCTCCTCTTCGGGGAAATCCAACACAGTGCTCAAGAGGTAGCAAGAAGAATTTCTGGCGCCATTGTCAGGGAGGCTCACGCAAGCAAGTCAACCATACCAAGTACCCATCGCAATCCCTATCTCTCGCATTACATTATTTGCCATTTGCCTCTCGTTTTCCTCTCCCCCACTTCACCCTTTCCGTTTTATTCGCCCTCGCTTTCCCAATCTCCTCCTCTCTTTCCCGTTGCCTTTCTGTTTGCTCGTGTGTTAGTTTGCTTACTTGTCATTATGACTAGTCTCATATCTTCTCCATTATCTCCCGAGAATGAAGTTCTAAATTATAAGCAAAGGGAGGGAGAAAATCTGAAAGACGCTTGGTATAGAATTTGCAATGCTCAAAATAGATCTACCGGGAAGCAATCTACTTCAGTTCTTCTTCGTAATTTTTACGTAGGTGCTAATCCTTGGTATAGATATATCCTTGATACCATTACCGGAGGGAATTTCTTGGGTAGCCATACTTTGATTCTTATAATGCTTTATTAGATTTATTTGGCTCACCACCTCTTTTGGTTAATGGAACTACGTTAACTTTGAAGCATGTTATGCAAAGACTTGAAATTATTGAGAATAAAGTTGCTACCATTGAATCAATTGAAAATCTTGATAAAAAGATCCACAATCAAATTACCCAATATGGATCTAAGGTAGGAATGACTTTGAAAAATATTAAAGAAAAAGAACCCATAGTTAATGAGAAAATAAATCTAGATTCCACAAGAATCGATAAACTTGAGGGTATCATCACCAACTTGGGAACCGCTTTTTCTTCCGTACAAAACACTCCAAGTTCGTCTACTAAAAATACTAAGCTTATTTATGTTCCTAAGAATAAGGGTGAATCATCTAGTAAGGAAACTGCGGATCTTAAATCTATAAGTGTTCATCACAATCTTTTTACTCTCATTAAGGAACCTTTTGCTATGAATGAAATTTTCGATCTTTTGCCTGAAAATTTGACAATTACTAAAAAGAAAGAAAATTATAAAGGAGGTAGATGCCTCATTGAAGAATTGCCTACCAAAGATGGCAATACCTAGATCTATCCTTGCTTTTATGCCTAGCTAGGGGCGTTAAACGGTAGCGCTTGTTGGGAGGCAACCCAATTTTATTTTGTGTTTTTTGTTTTTGCTTCTGTTTAGGAATAAATAATCCATCTAGCTTTTGTTTGGATGTGGTTTTATCTTTTAATTAGTGTTTTTGCCAAGTAGAACCTATAGGATAACCTACGGTGATAGTTGATTTGATTCTGCTGAAAAACAGAAACTTTGGGCGCACGAATATAGTTTTGTTAAATCACAGAAACGTGCTTTTGCATCGATTCTTGTTGATGATGTTCAATAAACAAATTGTCCAGGACTTCCTATTTTGGTACACTTTTTAGAATTCCAGAAGTTTGCGTTAGTTACAGATTGCTACAGACTGTTCTGTTTTTGATAGATTCTGTTTTACGTGTGTTGTTTGCTTATTTTGATGAATCTATGGCTAGTAAAATAGTTTATAATCCATAGAGAAGTTGTAATACAGTAGGTTTAACACCAATATAAATAAAGAATGAGTTCATTACAGTACCTTAAGTAGTTCTTTGTTTTCTTTCTCTAACAGAGCTCACGAGATTTCTGTTGAGTTTTGTGTTGTGAAGTTTTCAAGTTTTGGGTGAACTCTTTTGATGGATTATGGAACAAGGAGTGGTAAGAGCCTAAGCTTGGGGATGCCCATGGCACCCCCGAGATAATCCAAGGACACCAAAAGGTCAAAGCTTGGGGATGCCCCGGAAGGCATCCCCTCTTTCGTCCACTTCCATCGGTAATTTACTTGGAGCTATATTTTTATTCACCACATGATATGTGTTTTGCTTGGAGCGTCTTGTATTATTTGCGTCTTTGCTTATTAGTTTACCACAATCATCCTTGCTGTACACACCTTTTGAGAGAGCCATACATGAATTGGAATTTGTTAGAATACTCTATGTGCTTCACTTATATCTTTTGAGCTTGATAGTTTTGCTCATAGTACTTCACTTATCTTTTGAGCATGATAATTTTTGCTCTAGTGCTTCACTTATATCTTTTAGATCACGGTGGCGGATTTGTTTTAAAGAAACTATTGATCTCTCATGCTTCACTTAGATTATTTTGAGAGTCATTAATAGCATGATAATTTGCTTAATGTTAATATTCTTGGTATTCAAGATATGTGAAACTTTCTTTTGAATGAATTGAATACTAAGATAAGTTTGATGCTTGATAATTGTTTTGAGATATGGAGGTGATAATATCAAAGTCATGCTAGTTGAGTGATTATGAATTCAAAGAATGCTTGTGTTGAAGTTTGCAAGTCCCGTAGCATGCACGTATGGTTAAAGTTGTGTAACAAATTTGAAACATGAAGTGTACCTGGCTTGTGCATCCTTATGAGTGGCGGTCGGGGACGAGCGATGGTCTTGTCCTACAAATCTACCCCCCTAGGAGCATGCGCGTAGTACTTGATTTTTGATGACTTCTAAATTTTTGCAATAAGTATGTGAGTTCTTTTGACTAATGTTGAGTCCATGGATTATACGCACTCTCACCTTTTCGCCTTTGCTAGCCTCTTCGGTACCGTGCATTGCCCTTTCTCACCTTGAGAGTTGGTGCAAACTTCGCCGGTGCATCCAAACCCCGTGATACGATACACTCTATCACACATAAACCTCCTTATATCTTCCTCAAAACAGCCACCATACCTACCTATCATGGCATTTCCATAGCCATTCCGAGATATATTGCCATGCAACTTCCATCATCATCATCATGACATACATTACTTTTGTCATATTGCCATTGCATGATCATGTAGTTGACATCGTATTTTTGGCAAAGCCACCATGCATTATTTTTCATACATGTCACTCTTGATTCATTGCACCATCCCGGTACACCGCCGGAGGCATTCATATAGAGTCATATCTTTTTCTAAGTTTCGAGTTGTAATCCTTATGTTGTAATCAATAGAAGTGTGATGATCATAGTTATTAGAGCATTGCCCAAAAAGAAAAGAAAAAAGAAGAAAGGCCAAAAGAAAAAAAGGCCCAAAAAAATAAAAAGAAGAAGAAAAAAAGGGGGCAATGCTACTATCTCTTTTTCCACACTTGTGCTTCAAAGTAGCACCTTGTTCCTCATGTAGCGAGTCTCATATATTGTGCTTCAAAGTAGCACCTTGTTCTTCATGTAGTGAGTCTCATAAAATTGTCCTTTTCATACTAGTGGGAATTTTTCATTATATAACTTGGCTCATATATTCCTACGATAGGCTTCCTCAAATGCCCTAGGTCTTCATGAGCAAGCGAGTTGGATGCACACCCACTAGTTTTCTTTTGTTGAAGCATTCATAGCTCTAGTGCATCCGTTGCATGGCAATCCCTACTCCTCATGTTGACATCAATTGATGGGCATCTTCATAGCCCATTGATTAGCCTCGTCAATCTGAGACTTTCTCCTTTTTTGTCTTCTCCACACAATCCCCATCATCATATTCTGTTCCACCCATAGTGCTATATCCATGGCTCGCGCTCATGTATTGCGTGAAGGTTGAAAAAGTTTGAGATTATTTGAGTATGAAACAATTGCTTGGCTTGTCATCGGGGGTATAGAAGTTGGGAATATCTTTGTGTGATGAAAATGAAGCATAGCCTAACTATATGATTTTGTAGGGATGAACTTTCTTTTGCCATGCTATTTTGAGAAGACATGATTGCTTTGATTAGTATGCTTGAAGTATTATTATTTTTGTGTCAATATGAACTTTTGTCTTGAATCTTTCGGATCTGAATATTCATATCACAATTAAGAAGATTTATATTGAAATTATGCCAAAGTATCACTCCGCATCAAAAATTCTTTTTTATCATTTACCTACTCGAGGACGAGCAGGAATTAAGCTTGGGGATGCCTGATACGTCTCCAACGTATCTATAATTTTTGATTGCTCCATGCTACTTTATCTACTGTTTTGGCCTATATTGGGCTTTATTTTCCACTTTTATATTATTTTTGGGACTAACCTATTAACCGGACGCCCAGCCCAGAATTGCTGTTTTTTTGCCTATTTCAGTATTTCGAAGAAACGGAATATCAAATGGGGTCCAAACGGAATGAAACCTTCGGGAACGTGATTTTCTCACCGAACGTGATCTACGAGACTTGGACCCTGCTCTAAGGAACAAAAGAGGCGGTCACGAGGGTGGAGGGCGACCCCCTGGGCGTGCCCCCCTACCTCGTGGGCCACCTGCTGCTCCACCGACGTACTCCTTCCTCCTATATATACCTACGTATCCCCAAACGATCAGAACAGGAGCAATTGTAGTAGATGCAGAATCGTTTCGATCTACTTGTCTTGGACGTGATGCCTATATACATGATCATTACCTAGATATGCTCATAACTATGCTCAATTCTGTCAATTGCTCAACAGTAATTTGTTCACCCACCGTAGAATATCTATGCTCTTGAGAGAAGCCACTAGTGAAACCTATGGCCTTCGGGTCTATTCTCATCATATCAATCGCTATCACTTTATTTACTTGCTTTGTTTTTACTTTGCCTTTTACTTTTCACTTTACATCTATCTATCAAAAATACCAAAAATATTATTTATCATCTCTATCAGATCTCACTCTCGTAAGTGACCGTGAAGGGATTGACAACCCCTAATCGTGTTGGTTGCGAGTAGCTATTGTTTTGTGTAGGTACGAGGGACTTGTGCGTGGTCTCCTACTAGATTGATACCTTGGTTCTCAAAAACTGAGGGAAATACTTACGCTACTTTGCTGCATCATCCTCTCCTCTTCGGGGAAATCCAACGCAGTGCTCAAGAGGTAGCAGTCAACCAAGTCATGAAGGAATGGTTTATCCATAGCCCATCGATGATAGGATACTCCAACACCGTCAGAAAGTTGGAGTAGTACTTTGAAGTCCTGGAACTCCATCATATTCCGCGGCTCAAGAACCAAGCAGTTTATGATTTGGCCAAGATTGGTTCCACTCGGAAGGAAGTCCCTAAAAATGTGTTCCAGGAGCATTTGCACTTGCTCATGATCGAGGAAGACCCTTTCATGGAGGAGCCCCCCGCAACCAGTCGGTCCATCGAATTCGACTGAGGCAGACTTCCCCGCGGTGATCGACCTGGTCCAAGAAATTCTCGTTATCACTCCCGAGTGGACTAGACCATATCTTGCTTACTTGCTCAGTCAAGAACTCCTAGAAGATGAGGCTAAGGCTCGATAGATTGTCCACCAATCGAAAGCCTTCATTGTCATGGGCGATCAGCCTTACAAAAAGAGCACTACTTGAGTCACTCAGCGTTGCATATCACCGGGGGGAGGATGGCAGATTCTGCAGGAAATTCATCCGGGAACTTGTGGACACCATGCGTCCTCTCAGACATTGGTTGCTGATAACCCACAAGTATAGGGGATCGCAAGAGCTTTCAAGGGTAGAGTATTCAACCCAAATTTGTTGATTCGACACAAGGGAAGCCAAAGAATATTCTTAAGTATTAGCAGTTGAGTTGTCAATTCAAGCACACCTGGATAACTTAGTATCTACAGCAAAGTATTTAGTAGCAAAGTAGTATGATAGTAATGGTAACAGTGGCAAAAGTAAAGATAGCAGTTTTGTAGTAGTTGTAACAGTAGCAACGGAAAAGTTAATAAGCAAAGCACAATATGTGAAAAGCTCGTAGGCATTGGATCAGTGATGGATACTTATGTCGGATGCGATTCCTCATGTAATAGCTATAACATAGGGTGACACAGAGCTAGCTCCAGTTCATCAATGTAATGTAGGCATGTATTTCGAATATAGTCATACGTACTTATGGAAAAGAACTTGCATGGCATCTTTTGCCCTACCCTCCCGTGGCAGCGGGGTCCTATTGGAAACTAAGGGATATTAAGGCCTCCTTTTAATAGAGTACTGGACCAAATCATTAACACTTAGTGAATACATGAACTCCTCAAACTATGGTCATCACCGAGAAGTATCCTGATTATTGTCACTTCGGGGTTGTCGGATCGTAACACATAATAGGTGACTATAGACTTGCAAGATAGGATCAAGAACTCACATATATTGATGAAAACATAATAGGTTCAGATCTGAAATCATGGCACTTGGGCCCTAGTGACATGCATTAAGCACAACAAAGTCATAGCAACATCAATCTCAGAACATAGTGGATACTAGGGATCAAACCCTAACAAAACTAACTTGATTACATGGTAAATCTCATCCAACCCATCACCGTCCAGCAAGCCTACAATGGAATTACTCACGCACGGTGGTGAGCATCATGAAATTGGTGATGGAGGAAGGCTGATGATGAGGACGGCAATGAATCCCCCTCTCCGGAGCCCTGAACGAACTCCAGATCAGCCCTCCCGAGAGAGATTAGGGCTTGGCGGCGGCTCCATATCGTAAAACGCGATGAAACTTTCTCTCTGATTTTTTCTCTGTGAAACGGAATATATAGAGTTGGAGTTGAGGTCGGTGGAGCATCAGGTGGTCCACGAGACAGGGGGCGCGCCCCCACCCTCGTGGACAGGGTGTGGGCCCCCTGGCCTTGATTCTTTCGCCAGTATTTTTTATATTTTCCAAAAGTTATCTCCGTGGATTTTCAGGTCATTCCGAGAACTTTTGTTTTCTGCACAATAAACAACACCATGGCAGTTCTGCTGAAAACAGCGTTAGTCCGGGTTAGTTTCATTCAAATCATGCAAATTAGAGTCAAAAACAAGGGCAAAAGTGTTTGGAAAAGTAGATACGTTGGAGACGTATCAACTCCCCCAGGCTTAAACCTTTGCTTGTCCTCAAGCAATTCAGTTGATAAACTGAAAGTGATAAAGAAAAACTTTTACAAACTCTATTTTATCTTGTTGTTGTAAATATGTAAAGCCAGCATTCATGTTTTCAGCAAAGATTATGAACTAACCATATTCACAATAACACTTAGGTCTCATATTTACTCATATCAATGGCATAACCAACTAGCGAGCAATAATAATAAAACTCGGATGACAACACTTTCTCAAAACAATCATAATATGATATAACAAAATGGTATGTCGCTAGCCCTTTCTGAGACCGCAAAACATAAATGCGGAGCACCTTTAAAGATCAAGGACTGACTAAACATTGTAATTCATGGTAAAAGAGATCCAGTCAACTCATACCCAATATAAACTAATAGTAATGCATGCAAATGACAGTGTGCTCTCCAGTGGGTGCTTTTTAATAAGAAGGTGATGACTCAACATAAAAGTAAATAGATATGCCCTTCGCAGAGGGAAGCATGGATTTGTAGAGGTGCCATAGCTCGATTTTAAAATAGAGATGAATAACATTTTGGGCGGTATACTTTCACTGTCAACACAACAACTATGAGATGGCGATATCTTTCGTGCTACATACATTATAGGCGGTTCCCAAACAGAATGGTAAAAGTTTATACTCCCCCACCACCAACAAGCATCAATCCATGGCTTGCTCGAAACAACGAGTGCCTCCAACTAACAACAGCCCTGGGGGAGTTTTGTTTAATTATTTTGATTTGCTTTGATCTTTTTGATCATGGGACTCGGCATCCCAGTTACCAGCCATTTTCTCGTGAATGAGGAGCGGAGTCCACTCCCCTTGAGAATAACCCACCTAGCATGGAAGATACAAACAGCCCTAGTTGAAACATGAGCTGCTCGAGTATACAAAACAGAATTTCATTTGAAGGTTTGGAGTTTGGCACATACAAATTTACTTGGAACGGCAGGTAGATACCGCATATAGGAAGGTATGGTAGACTAATATGGAATAACTTTGGGGTTTATGGAGTTTTGGATGCATAAGCAGTATTCCTGCTTAGTACAGGTGAAGGCTAGCAAAAGACTGGGAAGCAACCAACTGAGAGAGCGACAACAGTCATGAACATACATTAAAATTAATCTACACCAGGTGCAAGCATGAGTAGGATATAATCCACCATGAACATAAATATCATGAAGGCTATGTTGATTTGTTTCAACTACATGCGTGAACATGTGCCAAGTCGAGTCACTCAATTCATTCAAAGGAGGATACCATCCCATCATACCACATCATAACTATTTCAATAGCATGTTGGCACGCAAGCTAAACCATTATAAACTCATAGCTAATTAAGCATGGCATAAACAACTATAATCTCTAAATGTCATTGCAAATATGTTTACTTCATAATAGGCTGAATCAGGAACGATGAACTCATCATATTTACAAAAACAAGAGAGGTCGAGTTCATACCAGCTTTTCTCATCTCAATCAGTCCATCATATATTGTCATTATTGCTTTTCACTTGCACGACCGGACGGTGTGTATAACAATAATAGTGCACGTGCATTGGACTAAGCTAGAATCTACAAGCATTCAACTCAAGGGAGAAGACAAAGTAATATGGTCTCTAAGTTAAATAAACAATCAGCATATGAGAGCCACTAAACATTTTCAATATGGTCTTCTACTCTTGACCCCCAAAAAGAAAGAAATAAACTAAAACTATTTACACGGGAAAGCTCCCAACAAGCAAAAGAAGAATGATAAATCTTTTTGGGTTTTCATTTAATTACTTCTACAAGCATGGAAATTAAACTAACTAATATTTTTTGGTTTTTCTTAAGGTTTATCAAACACACAAGAAGAAAGCTAGAAAAAGAAATTAAACTAGCATGGATAATACAATGAAAGAGTATGAGCACCGACAACTATAATAGTGTGTGAACATGAATGTAAAGTCGGTGAGAAATACGTACTCCCCGAAGCTTAGGCTTTTGGCCTAAGTTGGTCTAATGCCAAGGATAGCCTGGCTGATATCCAAAGTTATAACTGGGGTCGTACTGAGATGCAGCAGCCAATGCATCCTGGGCTGCGGCATTTTGACGAGCTGCCTCCACTCTCCCCTCGTGTTCGGTTGCCTCCTCCCTGGTAACAACATATCTTCGTTTTGCCTGGTAATCAAAAAGGGAAGGAGCAGGGAGAGTAACATGGACATCGCAACGTCTGTCAAAGATTAGTCGATACTGGAGGAATTGTTCATTCCTCAAACGAAAACGATGTCTGACCATAGCGTCATAATCTAAATAAGCGGGAGGCAACTCCATATCCCCCTCTCGTGGAGATATACCAAGATAATTAGCAACACAGGTCGCATAAATCCCTCCAAATAAATCTCCAGATACCATTATTATGCAACCTACGTGCAACTATTGCCCCCAAGTTGTAATCTTTATTACCTAACACAGCACTCTTGAGGACACAAAGATCAGGGACACACATGTGACATGCTTCATCTTTACCGTTAATGCATCTACCAATGAAGAGAGCAAAATAATGTATAGCAGGAAAGTGAATGCTCCCTATGGTAGCTTGTGCTATATCCCTGGATTCTTCCACAGTGATACTAGCTAGAAAATCTTTATATTCAGATTTGTGGGGTTCATGAACATTGCCCCACTGCGGGAGTTTGCAAGAAGTAGTAAAATCTTCTAGGTCCATGGTATAAGATTCATCATAAATATCAAACAGGACATTCTGAGAATTACGTGAAGATGAAAATTTAAACCTTCTCCTGAATGAATCAGTCAATTGGTAGTACTGAGGACACTTATCTTGTATGAAGTCCTCAAGATCGGCATTGCGCACATATGCGTGAAATTCATCCTTAATGCCTGCATTGACCATAAATTCTTCTGATGGCCACTCGCAAGCCCGCACTTCGGCTTCCCTTGGTGGTTCATCGTCTTGCTCACGCATAGCACGCCTAGGTCCTCTCTTAGTTGAGGAACCACCTTGGTACATTCTCCTGGACATATTTCTTTCCTCTGAAAAATTCTAAAAAATTTAGTAACTGTAAAATAAAAGTGAACCAAACTAAACATTGATAGCAACTACTCCCACAAGTGCCTAGAGCCTATATCATGCATTAGAATTACTTGGGACCTCATAAATTTGGCATGCAAGCTCAAGAACAGGGCCACTTATGCAGCAAAAATTTGCAATGAATAAAGCACTAGAACAAAAACTAATTGGACCAATGGAGGAGTCACATACCAAGCAACAATCTTCCAAAGCAGTTTTGTGAATGGAGCTTTGAGCAAGGAGATCGAAAATCGCAGCAAAATGAGCTAGAACTCGTGCTTGAGCTGGATGGGGATTTTTTGGGGAGGAAGATGGAGTGTGTGGGTGCAGGAATAAGTAGAGGGGGCCAACGTGGGCCCACGAGATAGGGGGCGCACCCAGGGGGTGTGGGCGCGCCCTCCACCCTCGTGGCCAGGTGCTTGCCCCCTGTAGTGTTCTCAGTGCGTAAAATCCTCAAATATTTCATAAAAAATCATACTAAATTTGCATGGCATTTGGAGCACTTCTATTTTCGGGATATTTTTTATTGTATGGATAATTCAGAAAACAGACAGATAATACTATTTTTGCTTTATTTATTCTGAATAACAGAAAGTAAAAAGAGGGTACCGAAGGTTGTGCCTTCTAGTTTCATCCATCTCATGATCATCAAAATGAATCCACTAACAAGGTTGATCAAGTCTTGTTAACAAACTCATTCCGACTAACACGGAACCGGAGAAATTTCAAATGACACTAGGTTACCTCAACGGGGATATGAACATCCCCAACAATAATAATATCATACTTTTTCTTGACAGTAGGAAGAGTAAATTCAAAACCTCCAATAATGATAGTTGGAACTTTTCCAATAGAATTGATGCTATGAACTTGAGGTTGTGTCCTCGGAAAGTGTACCGTATGCTCATTACCATTAACATGAAAAGTGACATTGCCTTTGTTGCAATCAATAACAGCCCCTGTATTATTCAAAAAGGGTCTACCAAGGATAATCGACATACAATCATCCTCGGGAATATCAAGAATAACAAAGTCCGTTAAGATAGTGACATTTGCAACCACAACAGTCACATCCTCACAAATACCGACAGGTATGGCAGTTGATTTAGCGGCCATTTGCAAGGATATTTCAGTAGGTGTCAA
Source organism: Triticum aestivum (assembly GCF_018294505.1). NCBI lineage: Eukaryota > Viridiplantae > Streptophyta > Magnoliopsida > Poales > Poaceae > Triticum > Triticum aestivum. The sequence continues at coordinate 407,514,242 of NC_057813.1, read as the reverse complement.
CTTATTCAATTCAAGTCTACGATATAAAGAGAGAGGCATAACACTAACACCGGATCCAAGATCACATAAAGCAGTTTTAACATAATTTCTTTTAATGGAGCATGGTATAGTGGGTACTCCTGGATCTCCAAGTTTGTTTGGTATTCCACCTTTAAAAGTGTAATTAGCAAGCATGGTGGAAATTTCAGCTTCCAGTATCTTTCTTTTATTTGTAATGATATCCTTCATATACTTAGCATAAGGATTTAATTTAAGCATATCAGTTAAACGCATACGTAAGAAGATAGGTCTAATCATTTCAGCAAAGCCCTCAAAATCCTCATCATCCTTTGTCTTGGATGGTTTAGGAGGAAAGGGCATGGGTTTCTGAACCCATGGTTCCCTCTCTCTACCGTGCTTCCTAGAAACAAAGTCTCTTTTATCATAACGTTGATTCTTTGATTGTGGGTTATCAAGATCAACAGCAGGTTCAACCTCTACTTCATTATTATTGCTAGGTTGAGCATCAACATGAACATTATCATTAACATTATCACTAGGTTCATGTTCATCACCTAATTGTGTTTCAGCATCAGAAATAGAAATATCATTGGGATTCTCAGGTGTGTCTATAACAGGTTCACTAGAAGCATGCAAAGTCCTATCATTTTTCTTTTTCTTCTTTTTAGAAGAACTAGGTGCCTCTAAATTATTTCTCTGAGAATCCTGTTCGATACTCTTAGGGTGGCCTTCAGGATACAAAGATTCCTGAGTCATTCTACCAGTTCTAGTAGCCACTCTAATAGAAAAATCATGTTTACTATTAATTCATTGAGCAAATCACTTTGAGCTTTAAGTACTTGCTCCACTTGAGTGGTAACCATAGAAGCATATTTGCTAATGAGTTTAAGTTCACCTTTAACTCTAGCCATATAATCACTCAACCGTCCTATCTCGAAAGCATTATTCTTTAATTCTCTACCAACATAAGCATTAAAAATTTCTTGTCTAGCCATAAAGTCATCAAATTCATCTAAGCAAGGACTATGAAATTTAGTAGACGGGATTTCAACTTTATCATATCTATAGAGAGAGTTTACCTTTACTACCTGTGTAGGGTTATCAAGACAATGTGTTTCTTCAACAGGCGGTATATTATGACCATGTATTTCTTCAATAGGAGGTAAATTCTTAAATCTTCAGCTTTAATACCTTTTTCTTTCATTGATTTCTTTTCCTCTTGCATATCTTCAGGAGTGAGAAATAGAACTCCCCTCTTCTTTCGAGTTGGTTTAGGAAAAGGCGCAGGAGTTGGCTCAATTGGCTCAGGAATTGGCTCAGGAAGAGTCCAATTATTTTCATTAGTCAACATATTATTCAATAGTAATTCAGCTTGGTCGACTGTTCTTTCCTGAAAACACAACCAGCATAACTATCCAAGTAGTCCTTGGAAGCATCGGTTAGTCCATTATAAAAGATATCAAGTATTTCATTTTTCTTAAGAGGATGATCAGGCAAAGCATTAAGTAATCGGAGAAGCCTCCCCCAAGATTGTGGGAGAATCTCTTCTTCGATTTGCACAAAATTATATATTTCCCGCAAGGTAGCTTGTTTCTTATGAGCAGGGAAATATTTAGCAGAGAAGTAATAAAGCATATCCTGGGGACTACGCACACAACCAAGATCAAGACAATTAAACCAAGTTTTAGCATCACCCTTTAATGAGAACGGAAATATCTTAAGGATATAATAATAGCCAGACTTCTCATCATTAGTAAACAGGGTGGCTATATCATTTAACTTGGTAAGATGTGCCACAACAGTTTCAGATTCATAGCCATAAAAAGGATCAGATTCAACCAAAGTAACTATCTTAGGATCAACAGAGAATTCATAATCCTTATCAGTAACACAGATAGGTGAAGTAGCGAAAGTGGGGTCAGGTTTCATTCTAGCATTAAGAGATTGCTGCTTCCATTTAGCTAATAACTTCTTAAGATCATATCTATCATTGCAAGCAAAAATAGCTCTAGCAGCTTCTTCATCCATAGCATAACCCTCAGGAACAACAGGCAATTCATAATTAGGGGGACAACCTTCATCATCACTATCATCAATAATTTCATTCTCTCTAACCCTAGCAAGTTGTTCATCAAGATATTCACCTAATGGCATAGTAGTATCAAGCATAGAAGTAGTTTCATCATAAGTATCATGCATAGCAGAAGTGCCATCATCAATAACATGCGACATATCAGAATTCATAGCAGTTGCAGGTTTAGGTATCGCAAGCTTACTCAAAACAGAAGGAGAATCTAGTGCAGACCTAGATGGCAGTTCCTTACCTCCCATCGTAGTTGAGGGGAAAATCTTAGTTCTTGCGTCTTTCAAGTTCTTCATAGTGATCAGTAGATATAAAACCCAAGTGACTCAAAGAATAGAGCTATGCTTCCCGGCAACGGCGCCAGAAATTAGTCTTGATAACCGACAAGTATAGGGGATCGCAAAAGCTTTCGGGGGTAGAGTATTCAACCCAAATATATTGATTCGACACAAGGGGAACCAAAGAATATTCTTAAGTATTAGCAGTTGAGTTGTCAATTCAACCACACCTGGATAACTTAGTATATGCAGCAAAGTATTTAGTAGCAAAGTAGTATGATAGTAATGGTAACAGTGGCAAAAGTAAAGATAGCAGTTTTGTAGTAGTTGTAACAGTAGCAACAGAAAAGTAAATAAGCAAAGCACAATATGTGAAAAGCTCGTAGGCATTGGATCAGTGATGGATAATTATGTCGGATGCGATTCCTCATGTAATAGCTATAACATAGGGTGACACAGAACTAGCTCCAGTTCATCAATGTAATGTAGGCATGTATTCCAAATATAGTCATACGTGCTTATGGAAAAGAACTTGCATGACATCTTTTGTCCTACCCTCCAGTGGCAGCGGGATCCTATTGGAAACTAAGGGATATTAAGGCCTCCTTTTAATAGAGTACCGGACCAAAGCATTAACACATAGTGAATACATGAACTCCTCAAACTACGGTCATCACCGAGAAGTATCCCGATTATTGTCACTTCGGGGTTGTCGGATCATAACACATAATAGGTGACTATAGACTTACAAGATAGGATCAAGAACTCACATATATTCATGAAAACATAATAGGTTCAGATCTGAAATCATGGCACTCGGGCCCTAGTGACAAGCATTAAGCATAGCAAAGTCATAGCAACATCAATCTCAGAACATAGTGGATACTAGGGATCAAACCCTAACAAAACTAACTTGATTACATGGTAAATCTCATCCAACCCATCACCGTCCAGCAATGGAATTACTCACGCACGGCGGTGAGCATCATGAAATTGGTGATGGAGGATGGTTGATGATGACGACGGCGACGAATCCCCCTCTCCGGAGCCCCGAACGAACTCCAGATCAGCCCTCCTGAGATAGATTAGGGCTTGGCGGCGGCTCCATATTGTAAAAAGCGATCAAACTTTCTCTCTGATTTTTCTCTCCGTGAAAGGGAATATATAGAGTTGGAGTTGAGGTCGGTGGAGCATCAGGGGGCCCACGAGACACGGGGCCGCGCCCAGGAGAGGGGGCGCGCCCCCCACCCTCGTGGACAGGGTGTGGGCCCCCTGGCCTTGATTCTTTCGCCAGTATTTTTTTTATTTTCCAAAAGTTATCTCCGTGGATTTTTAGGTCATTCCGAGAAGTTTTGTTTTCTACGCAATAAACAACACCATGGCAGTTCTGCTGAAAATATCATCAGTCCGGGTTAGTTTCATAAAAATCATGCAAATTAGAGTCCAAAACAAGGGCAAAAGTGTTTGGAAAAGTAGATACATTGGAGACGTATCTGTTGCCAAGGCGTTCGGGGCTGGTTTCGATTGGCCCCGCCCCAATGAAGTTGTCCGGGACATAGTGGACCAGTGCGTCGGGTGCCAGCTCTATGTGAACCAATCGCACAAGCCGGCGTCTTCACTAAAGAGAATCCCCCTCACCTGTCGTTTGCTGTCTGGGGGCTTGACATGGTCGGCCCTCTCCAGACTAGAGCGAGTGGTTTTTACACATCTGTTGGTGGCGGTCGACAAGTTCACTAAGTGGATTGAAGCAAAGCCTATAAAGATGGATTCGTCGACTGACATACAATTAATCAAAGAAGTAGTCTTTAGATTCGGAGTCCCCCACAGCATCATCAGTGACAGTTGATCTAACTTCGACTCGGATGAGTTCCGTGAGTTTTTCTATTCCCAAGGCACTCGGGTCGGTAATGCCTTTGTGGCACACCCGCAGTCGAATGGACAGGCAGAACGAGTGAATGGACTGATACTCCAATGACTAAAGCCTTGCCTTATGCGCAACCTGAAGCACGTAGCAGGCGTTTGGTTCACAGAGATGCCATCGGTCCTCTGGGGCTTGCAGACGACCCTGAGCTGGTCCGGCAATCGCATTCCATTCTTCATGGTGTACGGGTCGGAAGCAGTCTTACCGGTGATTTACTTCACAACTCCCCCCAAGTGGATCTATACTCGGAAGCCGAAGCTAAAGAAGCAAGACAATACAACCTCGACCTCTTGGAGGAGGAGCATGAGTTGGCACTCATAAGGTCTACATTGTATCAATAGGACCTGCATCGCTACCACGACAGACACGCTAGGGGACGAGCCTTCCTTGAAGGGGATATGGTCCTCCGAGTGGATCACCAGAGGCCTCACAAACTAGCACCCCGTGGGAGGGGACTTTCGCCATATTGAAGGTCCTGCATAGTGGAGCTTACCGACTCTACAACTTCAGCAAAAGGATAGAAGAGCCCGGAGCTTGGAACACAAACATGCTCCGCAAGTTGTACACTTAGAATAAATTCACCATTGTAATAGTTTCTCGAATGGACCTAGATGAATAAAAGTCTTGCTTTACCTGTATATCGTCTAGTTCGGCCTAAAGCCGCATTTTCACTCGGGTGATTAACAACATTCGGAAACTAACGCACTCCGAGCGGGTGAAGCTTAGCCGTGAACTAGCTTTTGCCTAAGTTCAAAAATAATCCGAGTTACGACACGCTCCACACTCGGGGGCTTAGTTGTGAACCAGCTTTCGCCTAAGTTCAAAAACAATCTGAGTGAGGAAACGCTCCACACTCGAAAGCTTAGCTGCGAACCTACTTTCGCCTAAGTTTAAAAACAATCTGAGTGAGGACACGGCCCACACTCGGGAACTTAGCTGCGTGCCAGCTTTCGCCTAAGTTTGAAAACAATCCGAGTGAGGACACACTCCACACTCGGGGGCTTAGCTGCAAACCAGCTTTCACCTAAGGTCAAAACCAATTTAAGTAGGACAAGCTCCACACTTGGGGGCTTAGTTGCGAACCGGCTTTCGCCTAATTTTGTAAACAATCCGAGTGAGGATATGCTTCCCACTTGGAGGCTTAGCTGCGAACCAGCCTTCGCCTAAGTCCAAAAAACAGGAAAACAAATGAGGACTCAAAGTTCTCAAACCAAAGGCTTCGACCCATTCGAATGTTCAAAGGAGAAAGCAAAACAAAGCAAGCTCAGAGCTCGTCAAAGTATATGGTTACACGGCATTCCGGGGCAAATATAAATCGAGCAAGTTTTTCAAGCGTTAGGTTGAGGGCTAGTTGGCTCGATGAAGGTCTCCAGATCGATTCTGTCAGTGATGCACATGGCAGCCTCCGCGAATGTCTCCATGAAGTCCTCGAACTTGAGATTATTCTTGTTGTCACTCGGAGGTTCTTCAGCTTCTCCTCGTCCACGTCCCTGCAATAGACGCGAACGAGTAGGCCAATCGGCACCACTACGAGCCACCGACTTCTTCTACGACTGCACTCGGGCGGGGACCTCGTTCTACCGCGTCATGACAGCTTCCAGATCCGCCTAAACCTCCTCACCTGGGCACAGTTCCTTGCCGATCCTTCCCATGGCATCGCGCAGCCGAATGATATATCCCATGGCGTTGTCGAGGTGGTCATCCAGTCGGAGGGCAATGAGGGCGGCCTTGTCGTTGATGATCTACCTGGTGGGGTCCAGGTCCCTCTCGACCGCCCCGTCTCCAGCTACTCATCGAGGCAGTATTTTGTCACAAAGAAACAACAACAACATTCAATGATTGAATGAATCCGAGAGCAAATGTACTACATTCGGCGGCAAAACTTACCAGCAAGCTTCTCATTCATCTAGGTGCAGAAATCGTCGATATACTACTCGAGCGCATTCTTGTTATTGAGTATTTGTGCGACTTTCTCGTCCAAAGTCCTCTTTTCCTGCTCAGAGGTGCTGGCTTGATCCTTGCATTTCTTCTCCCACTCGAAAGACCCGCCCTTCGCAGCAGCAGCAGCATCAGCCTTGAGGGCTTTCATCCCCTCCTCCAGCTTACCGACCGACGCCATCTTCTCCTCAGTAAGTTTGGTCTTGGTCCTGGCCTCCTACTGGGATAGTGCCAGCTCCTTGTCCTTGTTCTCCAGGGCCTGCTTCATGGTTTCTAGAGAAATAGAAGTCTGAAGCCTCTTTACGGGTTGGGCATTATTGCTATGAAGATCTATCGGAGCAAAGTGACTCGGATCAAAGGAGAAACCAATGCGCGATGATCAGCCGAAGGAAACAACTTACCTCCCAGGGCTTTCTTCTCCTTGTCCAGTCGGGCACTCTTGTGTTTCTTCGCGTCTAGGTCCACTCAGAGCGATATCACCTCCTTCTACAAGGCGCGTAATGTGCTTCCAGCTCACACACTCTCTGCACCATACAAGAGACAGTATGTCGGAAAGCATGGAGATAAAATCAACACCAGTCACACCCTGATCTACTATCATTCAGCTGACCATCGAGTCGACAATGAAGAAGATCAAGGACAACAACATCCTTCGTTCGGTTGACCATGGAGTCAACAATGAAGAAGATCCTATACATCGTCTCATCAGAATACCCCCTCAGTCAGCCGAGTTCAGTGGAGCCCTCCAAGTGCCACATGACAGGAACAATTTTAAAGACTACCACTGATTTCTCGCAATTTGCAGCAGTCTCGGGGACTACACTCAGTTGGTGCACTCAGCGTGCTGATACGTCTCCAACGTATCTATAAGCTTTGATTGTTCCGTGCTGTTATATTATCATTCTTGGATGTTTTACAATCATTGTATAGTCATTTTATATCATTTTTGGTACTAATCTATTGACATAGTGCCCAATGCCAGTTGCTGTTTTTTGCATGTTTTTTGCATAGCAGGAAATCAATATCAAACGGAGTCCAAACACAACGAAACTCCTGGAGGATTTTTTGGGGGGAAGAAGAAAGCCAGTGGGCCAAGGAAGCACCTGGGGGCCTGCTCGAGGGGAGCAACACCCACCAGGGCGTGCCAGGAGGCCCAGGCGCGCCCTGGTGGGTGTTGCCTACCTCGGGTGCCCCCTGAACTGCGTCTTTGCTCTATAAATACCCAAATATTCCAGAAACCCTAGGAGAGTCGACGGAAATCAATTCTAGCCGCCGCAGAGTCCAGAACCAGCAGATCCAATCTAGACACCGTCATGGAGGGGTTCACCACTTCCATTGGTGCCTCTCCTATGATGCGTGAGTAGTTCTTTGTAGACCTACGGGTCCATAGTTAGTAGCTAGATGGCTTCCTCTCTCTCTCTCTCTCTCTCTCTTGATTATCAATACAATGCTCTCTTGGAGATCCATATGATGTAAGTCTTTTTGCGGTGTGTTTGTTGGGATCCGATGAACTTTGAGTTTATGATCAAATCTATGTTTTTATCCATGAAAGTTATTTGAGTCTTATTTGATCTCTTATATGCATGATTGCTTATAGCCTCGTATTTCTTCTCCGATATTTGGATTTTGTTTGGCCAACTTGATCTATTTATCTTGCAATGGGTAGAGGTGCTTTCTAGTGGGTTCGATCTTACGGTGTTGGATCCCAGTGACAGAAGGGGAACCGACACGTATGTATTATTGCTACTAAGGATAAAAAGATGAGATCTATATGTCCGCAATAGATAAACAGATCTCGTCTACATCATGTCATTGTTCTTATTGCATTACTCCATTTTTCCATGAACTTAATACACTAGATGCGTGCTGGATAGCGGTCGATGTGTCGAGTAATAGTAGTAGATGCAGGCAGGAGTCGGTCTACTAATCTTGGACGTGATGCCTATATAATTGCCTGGATATCGTCATGATTTTTTGAAGTTCTATCAATTGTCCAACAGTAATTGTTTTCCCACCGTTTGCTATTTTTCTCGAGAGAAGCCACTAGTGAAACCTACGGCCCCGGGTCTCTTTTGCCTTTGCGATCCATTTTCTCTTGCATTTATTTTTAGATCTATTAAACCAAAAATACAAAAATACCTTGCTGCAATTTATTTGTTTCGTGATCTATTTATCCTAGCTACCACTTTTACCTCACGTTATTTGCCTATCTTGAGGCGTCGTACCCGGAAGGGATTGACAACCCCTTTAACACATCGGTTGCGAGTATTTGTTATTTGTGTGCCGGTGATGTTTACGTGGTGTGAGGAGGTTCTCCTACTGGTTCGATAACCTTGGTCTCATCACTGAGGGAAATACCTACCGTCGCTATACTGCATCATCCCTTCCTCTTTGGGGAAATACCGACGTAGTTCTAGCAGACATCAAAAGGAATTTCTGGCGCCGTTGCCGGGGAGGATCTTCAACATCAACCAGGTTCCTAATCACAAATCTCATCTCCTTGCAATTTACATTATTTGTCATTTGCCTCTCGTTTTCCTCTCCCCCACTTCACAAAAATTTGCCGTTTTATTCGCCCTCTTTTTCGTTCACCATTTTCTCGTCAGATCTGTTTTTTGTGTGCAATCTTGTTTATCACTTTTTGTCGTTATGGATTTTTCTTCTTCTATTGCCTGCACCCCCGAGAACGAGGTTCTCAACTTCAAACAAAGGGGAGGAGAAAATTTAAAATATGCTTGGTATAGGATTTGCAATGCTCATAATAGATCTATCCGTAAGCAATCTGCAGTTCTTCTCCGTTGTTTTTATGTGGGCATCACCACTTGGTATAGATTCGTCCTTGACACATTACCAGTGGGAATTTCTTGATGTGTCCTTCTCTTGATGCTTTTGATGCTTTGGGAAATTTAGTGGGTTCACCACCACTCGTGATCAATGAAACAATATTGACTCTCGAGCATGTTATGGAAAGACTAGATGCTATTGAAAAGAAAATGCTTACCATAGAACATATTGAAAATTTGGATAGAAAAATGCAAAGTTATGCTACTAAAGTTGGGTCAAAAGCGGGAGACGTTTTTAAGTTGTTGAAAGAAAAGGGAACTATAATTCACGAAAGAATCAAAGAAAGTCCGTCTAGGACTGATAAAATGGAACAAATATTTTCTAATCTAGGTATGGCTTTTGCTTCAGCTAAAACTCTCGTGAAAATTAGTAAGACTACTCAAGTCACTAAAAACAAAGGTGCAATTTCTAGCAATGACAAAGGGGACCTTAAAATGATTAGCATTCACCCGAATTTTGTTGAAACTATAAGAGATCCTATTGATAAGAATGATTTCCTCAACTTTATTCCTAGAATTTTTGCTAATTCTCCAAAGAAATCTGGTTGTGTGCTTAAAGAATTGGAGAACAAAGATGACAAAACTTAGATCCTACGTGTTATGCCTAGCTAGGGGCGTAAAACGATAGTGCTTGTTGGGAGGCAACCCAACGAATAAATTTTATTTTTACTTTTTGCTTTCTGTTCTTGTGTGTTAGAAAATTATGCTACTTTTATGATTGTGTTTTTTGTAATTAAGTTAGTGTTTGTGCCAAGCAAGACCTTTGGGAAGACTTGGGTGAAAGTTTATTTGATCTTGCTGAAAAACAAAAACTTTTGCGCTCACGAGATTATTTTTCATTTTTAACAGAAGAGTGATTTTAAGTTGGTTCTTTTTGCAGAGGACTAATAGACAAATTTCTCACGTCCACCAATTTATTTCGTAATTTTGGTAGTTTAAAAAGTACTCGAAATTTTCATATTGCTACGGACTGTTCTGTTTTTTGACAGATTCTGTTTTCTTTGCGTTGTGTGCTTGTTTTGATAATTCTATGGTTTTCTTTGATGAGTTTTTGCCATAGAAAAGTTGGAATACAGTAGATATAATGCAAAAACAAAATAAGAATAGGTTTGCTACAGTACTCTTAGTAGTGGTTTGGTTTCTTATACTAACAGATCTCACGAAGGTTTTGTTTGAGTTTTGTGTGATTGAAGTTTTCAAGTTTTGGTTTATCTTATGATGGATGAAGGAATAAGGATAAGCAAAATGATAAGCTTGGGGATGCCCGAGGCACCCCAAGATAATATTCAAAGAAGTAGCAAGCAACTAAGCTTGGGGATGCCCCTGAGTGGCATCCCCGCTTTCTTCTAACAACCGTCGGTATTTTACTTGAAACTGTATTTTTATTTGTCACATAATATGAGTTTTGCTTAGAGCGTCTTGTATGATATGAGTCTTTGCTTATTTTGCTTTGTGTTTTAAGTGTCGAATCCTTTCTGGACACACCCTTTTGAGAGAGCCAAAAATTATGCTATGCTTGCTCCTACGCTTCACTTAAATTTTTAGAGCCATAGATTTGCTCTAGTACTTCACTTATATCTTTTTGAGCATGGTGTGCTTTGTTAATTTTGAAGAAATGCTCTCATGCTTCACTTAGATTTATTTGGGAGTTAGTAAATTTTTAAGAAATTCTCTCTTGCTTCACTTAGATTATTTTGACAGAAAAGAAAAAAAAGTATGCTCATGATCTTCACTTATATTTGTTTGAGCTTATCAAAAGCAACATATGAAAATAGTCCCAAAGTGATAGATATCCAAGGAGGATATAACAAAAACTTTCATGAAGATCATTGGAAAAAATAAACTTGATTCTTAGTAATGGTTTTGAGATATGACGATATGATATGTGAGTCATATTGATGAGTAATTGTGCTTTAGTAAGAATATTGATGTTAAGGTTTGTGATCCCCTATGCAAGCACAAAAGTCAATAGTTATGCAATGAAATTTATATCCTACTTATGGTGCATTATTCGGTGTTACTTATGCTTAATGCTTGGGTACGAGATTTTTTGCTTTTTGGTTGGTCGCTTCTCAATCTTTTTGCTAGCCTTCATTTTGCAATAAGTATGATCACTACTTGTGCATCAAAAACCCTTTAAACCAGTTTTGCCATATGAGGCCACTATACCTACCTATATGCAGTATTTCCATGCCGTTCTAAGCAAATTTTCATGTGCCATCTCTAATGTTCAAAATAAATTTCTCTTTTGTGTGCTCTACTACTCGCGAGGCGGTAAAGGGTAGCCAATATTTTCCATGCTAGATGTGTTATTCTCACGATGAGTGTTTATTCACTTGTCATTGCACGAGAGTACGGCAAAGGTATTAGGGATGCCCAGTCCCGAAATGAATAATAAATTTACTTTATGTTGTCAAATAATAAATTCCTTGGAAAGTGTTGGTATGGAGGGCACCCGTGGATACGGTTAGCCAAGGAAAGTGAAAGTTATGGTGGAAAAAAGGAATAAACTTTATTTTCTGTTTGGGAACCACCTATGATGTATCTAGCATGGAATGTGTTGGGATGCTCCAAGTCATTTTCGTTGGTAGGAAAAGTATGTGTCTCAAAAATATTTTTATCTCTCAATTTAACCTTTGAGCTCTAACACCTCTACAAATCACTACTTCCCTCCGCGAAGGGCCTTTCTTTTACTTATGCAATTTTTATTTTGAATTTGAGTCTCCACCTTCTCTTATAAAGCACCAACTAAGGGTCACTATGATGGGTCACTATGATCGCATTTGAGCATTGGGTGTAGCTAATATTCAAGTGTGTTTCATGAATGGATCAATGATTGAGCATGATGGGCTAGGGATAACTTGCTTTAGTGTTGATATTTTGAAAGACATGGTTGCTTGTTGTTATGCTTGAGTATTAAAGTCTTCATGTCAAAACTAGACTATTGCTTTGAATCATATAAAAGTCCATATGTCCGTGCTATAAAGAAAAGAAATGTGATGAACATGTTACGCAGCATTCCACATCAAAAATTCTATTTTTATCATTTACCTACTCGAGGACGAGCAGGAATTAAGCTTGGGGATGCTGATATGTCTCAAATGTATCTATAATTTTATATTGGTCCATGTTGTTATATTATCATTCTTGGATTTTTTACAATCATTTTATAGTCATTTTATATCATTTTTTGGTACTAACCTATTGGCATAGTGCCTACATCGCGGGAAATCAATATTAAACGGAGTCCAAATGCAACGAAACTCCTGGAGGATTTTTTTGGGCCAGAAGAAAGCCAGTGGGCAAAGGAAGCACCTAGGGGTTGCTCGAGGGGATCAGCACCCACCAGGGCGCGCTAGGAGGCCCAGGCGCGCCCTGGTGTGTTGCCCACCTCGGGTGCCCCCTGAACCGCCTCCTTGCTCTATAAATACCCAAATATTCCATAAACCCTAGGAGAGTCAATGAAAATCAATTCCAGCCGCCGCAAAGTCCAGAACCACCAGATCCAATCTAGACACCGTCATGGAGGGGTTCGCCACTTCCATTGGTGCCTCTCCTATGATGCGTGAGTAGTTCTTTGTAGACCTACAGGTCTGTAGTTAGTAGCTAGATGGCTTCCTCTCTCTATCTCTCTCTCATGATTATCAATACAATGGTCTCTTGGAGATCTATTTGATGTACCTCTTTTTTGCGGTGTGTTTGTTGGGATCCGATGAACTTTGAGTTTATGATCAGATCTATGTTTTTATCCATGAAAGTTATTTGAGTCTTCTTTGATCTCTTATATGCATGATTGCTTATAGCCTTGTATTTCTTCTCTGATATTTGGGTTTTGTTTGGCCAACTTGATCTATTTATCTTGCAATGGGAAGAGGTGCTTTGTAGTGGGTTCGATCTTACGGTGCTTGATCCTAGTGACAGAAGGGGAACCGACACGTATGTATCGTTGCTACTAAGGATAACAAGATGAGATCTATATCTCCGCAATAGATAAACGGATCTCGTTGCATTACTCCGTTTTTCCATGAACTTAATACACTAGATGCATGCTGGATAGCAGTCGATGTGTGGAGTAATAGTAGTAGATGCAGGCAGGAATTGGTCTCGTAATCTTGGACGTGATGCCTATATAATGATCATTGCCTGGATATCATCATGATTATTTGAAGTTCTATCAATTTCCCAACAATAATTGTTTTCCCACTGTTTGCTATTTTTCTCGAGAGAAGCCACTAGTGAAACCTACGGCACTCGGGTCTCTTTTCATCATATTTGCCTTTGCGATCTATTTTCTCTTGCATTTATTTTCAGATCTATTAAACAAAAAATACAAAAATACCTTGCTGCAATTTATTTGTTTCGCGATCTATTTATCCTATCTACCACTTTTACCTCACGTTATTTGCCTATCTTGAGGCGCCGTACCCGGAAGGGATTGACAACCCCTTTAACACGTCGGGTTGCGAGTATTTGTTATTTGTGTGCAGGTGATGTTTACGTGGTGTGAGGAGGTTCTCCTACTGGTTCGATAACCTTGATCTCATCACTGAGGGAAATACCTACCGTCGCTATGCTGCATCATCCCTTCCTCTTTGGGGAAATACCGATGTAGTTCTAGCAGACATCACGTGCCCCCACTCGAAAGTAGCTCGTGCTGATGAGCTAAAAAATGGCGATTAGCCCCAGGGTAGAGATGCCAGAGAAGTTCTAAGACTACCACTGATTGTTTCCAGTCAGCGGTAGCCTCGGGGACTACACCTAGTGGGTGCACTCAGCATGCCCCCACTAGACCGCAAGCCCTCGGAAACGCCTCGGCTAACCCCGAGTTGAAGCGACAACAACGAAAAACAAAAGTTCATGACTCCTGCCGACTATTTCCAGTCGGCGGGAGCCTCGGGGACTACACCCAGTGGTTGCACTCAGCGTGCACCCACTGGGTCGAAAACACCTAGTGGGTGTGCCCTGCGCAAACCCACTGATGGAAACCCTACCACGGAGAAAGAAACTGAAACTAAAAATTTAGAAACTTCGACTGAAGATCTTACTCACAATGGTACTTACTCAAACGTTGGTTTGCAACGCCACGCTGGCGACGTAGGTGTCCTTCAGTCGGCTATACATCAGCCCCACCTAAATCAGGGGCTCCTTGCTCGCCCCCACTTGGTCTTTTGGAACATGGTATAGGGGGGTAGCGGTGACGGGGATTGACAGAAGTGTTGTCATAGGCCTCGGAGCCAGAACCATGGCGGTCGCAGGCCCAGAACTGCTCTGAGGTAGAGGACTCGGCCCCGTAGCCTTCGCGACAGTCTTGGCTGGCGAAATGCACTCCACTCAGCGAGGGGAGGCCTCTTGCATGAACACTTCAACGCCGGGCACCTTTCCCTTGCCAGCCCCTGGGTTAGGCGGGTCGGCCCTTTCATCGTCGTCCAGCTGGATGACCTAGGGTGGAGTTGCAAGAGCATATGAGTCAGAGACATTAGCGAAAGTCAGTCGGACAAAACCTGGACGTTCGAACCAGTAGGCGTGAGAGTACCTTTGGAAGTGGTGGCGTCTGCTGCGTCTACATCACCTTGATCCTGCTTAGGAGCATTCAGGTTCGCCGACGTCATCGAGGTCTCATTGCTGCGAAGTTCAACAACACTCGGCCATTAGCCGAGTGAAGATAACAGTAAACAAAGACTTAGCGAGACCACTTATGTTGAGGCCACAGGTACCATCACTCTGATCCGAGGCATGGCGGCTTTGCGAGGCTTGGTGGCGACCTGTTTCAGCTGCTTGGGCTGCTTCTCTGCATAGCTCTCTACTTCAGCGCGCCTATGCTTCAAACTGCGCATTGTGCGCCCTGAGGCAGTCGGCGGTTGGACGCCGCCAACCTTACCACTCGGGTCATGCAACACCTTGGAGCGGGGTTCCTTGGGGGCATCATAGGATGGAGAGGACTCGGCCTCCTCGCCGTCCTCAAAGCTCTCGTCCTCGTCTCTTTCATCGTCATCATCGCTCTCCTCCTAGTACTGATGCTCGGTGTCACTCGTCACGTCCTCAGGCGACCGGTCGACCACCAGGATATCATAGATCATGTGTTGGAAACTCTAGAGGAGCAAACATATCACAACACGAGAATCAGATGCACAGAAAATAACATATGGACAGTCTGAATGAACAGAAGATGCGTACCTCGACTGGCGGTAGGTCCTTGGAGTATGGGCATACCATCCTGGCTCCCCTTGGGTTGTCTCAAGCGTAGGTGATTGCTCGGATCTTGGCCCCACATCCTTCTCATCAACCTCCTCTGGATGCACCCGGGTAGGGTCACTCGGCCCCTCATAAAGCCACATGGCTTGCAGCAGCTGGTTCTACCGAGTGAAGAAGGTCTCCAACAGATCAATTCTGTTCACACCAGCGTTCACAACCCCAACAAGGGATTTGGCCAAGATGGCGACCTCCGTCTTCTCCTCCTTCGTCACCGAAAGGGACTCGGGAGCCCTCACCCTCTCCGTTGTGTACGGTGGGAGGCCCGATTGGCTGCTGGCCCTCGGGACATCCCTGCAATAGACCCAAGCCCCCTGCCACCCCTTGACGGAGTCGGGAAAGCTCATCTTCAGAAAGGCGCTCCCTCCTCGGAGTTGGATCCCCAGACCTTCGCACAGTTGGGTGACATTGGTCTTGGCGCCAGTCAGCGAATCCTTCTTGATAGTCATTGACCGGCAAGTGAAGATGTGTTTGAAGAGGCCCCAATGGGGATGACAACCAAGGAAGTTCTCACAAAGAGAGATGAAAGCTGAAAGGTAGATGACGATGTTTGGGGGAAGATGGTAGAGTCGCGCACCAAAGTATTCAAGGAATGCCATGTGGAGGCATCGAGAAGCCTCTCTCGATGTGGATGACCAGAAGGACTCGCTCGTCCTCTTGCGGTACCGGTTCGACCTCCCCTACTTTCGTACGGCACCACCCGCCTTGCTAAATGAGCCCCTCCGCAGCGAGGTCTTCCAGCCGCTTGGCCGAGATGCGCGAGGGGATCCAATCCCCCAACGCACCCCCAGTCGTCACGCCAGAGCCCGAGGAGGTGGCCTTCCCGGTCTTCTTCGCCTTATCTACCTTGGTCGTGGAGTCCTTCGCCATGGCTTCAGGTGCCCTACGCTCGAGTGGAGAGGAGAAGCGGAGGAGTCGAGTGGGAGAGAAGGGGATCTGGAGGTCTAACCCCAGCCCCCAATCCTTTTTATGTCCCTAAAAAATCACGTGCCGGATCTCATGTCGTAGATCTGTGGATCGACGGCGCACGAAACGGAGCGACACGCAGAGGAACTGTGGCACATGGCTGATTTTGTGGGTGAAAATCGAGGCATCGTGCCCCCACTTTCTCCCCTAGCCCACGTCGTTACCACTTCCACGCGCACACACACAAATTCAAATCCCAAGATTTCCAAAGCAAATCGATCCGATTGATTGCTTGCAGTCCCATTCCTAAGGGACGTCCGTCAGCCCGACTGACCACCCTCCGCGGGGACCTGTGCTCTCGGCCACACTAAACACCCAACTAAAGTATTCTTCAGGATTGCTATGAGACGAGCTTGACGCCCCTCCGTGGGTTGACTTGGCCCTTTCATTAGGCTCCAAGGCGCATGACTCTTAAATCTGGACTCGTAGAAGGCCCGCGCTAGCGTTCCCCTAGGATAAGGAGTGGCGTCTCTCTGGAGAATCAGACCACGCATCGGCATTGCCGCTCGAGTTATAATGGCATGCCCTCACTCGAGCCACAAGTCTATCTCTTCCGAGAGACAAATGAATGCCACCGGGTTTTTCTCGACGATCAGTGACACCCGGTCATCCAGGAAAACTTATAGCCCAAATCCATTGTGTTTTCATCTAAGGAGAAATGAACCACGAATTGGAAACGTATTCCGAGTGCTCCTGTAGCACTCAGACTTAACCGAAGGCTCGGTCCGTGTGTCCTACTAAACCTCAACCGATTCAGGGTCTAATGACAAGGTCACCTACTATAGGTAGGGTCAAGGACCTGTCATACGAGGTCCACCTAGGGCCCCACACCATCATTGGTAGGTCTCAAGATCGTATGCGCATTCATATGCAAGCACCGGGAAGTCCACTCAGACACCTTGACGTCACTCGTCGACCAATCTTCAGTCGGCACGACCACCACCACTCGGACAGGGGAGGTGGGGAAGGGGACGCATGAGCTGCAACGGTCGAGGAATCCTAAGTCATCCTTAATGTAGAGTCATGACTATCATTACCTGTAACTACTGTAGTTATGGCGCTTTAGACCTGTAACTGCAGTAGTTATGAGCATTAAGTGCCCTGGCAACGTGGGAGCGATGGAGCTGCAATGCACTCTATATAAGCCGCACTCCTCCTCCTCGGCTAGGGTGAAGCAATCTCTGTAACCATATCCCTCAAGAAAAACCAAGCCTCAGGGCATAAGACGTAGGGCTATTACTTCCACTGAGAGGGTCCTGAACTCGTTAAACAACAAGTGTTACACATGTGCCATAGCTAGGCTCTACCCCTCTTTCATACCCCTAGTACTCATTGTCAGGATCGTAACCCCGACAGTCCCAACAGCCTTCGAATCTCTCCTTCCCCATCTCTGATCGGGCTGAGTCTGAGTCCCACCGGGACCAGAGTACCCGCTGTGGGAAGGGGAGGATAAGGGTCTCCGAGGCCCAACTCGCTGCCGACATGGTGGCGACTGATGCGGCAGCACGGGCGGCCGTAGAGGAGGAAGCCATCTGTGCCCGCATTGTGAAGAAGCGACATCAGAGGAACACGCGCACTCTCACCCGACAGCAGAATCGGGCGGTCCATGCCATGACTGGATTGCCACTGAAGGAGGAAAACTTCGGCGATGAGCAGATCCGGCTCAATCCCTACCGCGTCTTCGACCAGTACTTCCACGAGAAGGACGACAATGGCGCCGGGAAGGGCAAGGGCGGCCGGGGATGATCTTCTCCACCAAAGCCAAACATGCCAAATTTTAGTAGTCCGATGGCATGTTGTAAAATGTAGTAGCCGGACGATGTGTAATGCACCGTTCACGTAGTTGCATGAGTTTGTGTGGATTTGAGGTATGCTAATTAAGGTGTCCGGTTGTGAGAAGCTAAACTTGAGGCTTGTCCGATCAATGTCCACGGACGCGCCCCTACGCATCTGCGGACGTTTGAGGGGTCAGGTTTGCCATCGAGTCCCGGTTGCCATGGATAACTATTGTCAATTTTTTTTAAAGAGGATTAGTACGACCAACTTCTGATCGCGAGACTAGCTAATTCCCCGTTTAAATATCTTGGAATTCCAATGCATTTTATAGACTGCTAAACACAAAATGGAAAGATACTTAGGACCGTTTCGAGAAAAAATGACATGTTGGATAGCAAAGCTCATGTCTTATGGGGCGGGCCTAGCTTTAACCAACACCATTCCCATGAGTCTCCTTATGTTCATGCCATCCTTCTTTGAAATACCCAAAGGGGTTAGGAAAATATTCGATTACTAGAGATCCATCTTTTTTGGCAGTTTGATGAACGTAAGAAAATATTGACTGACAAGCTAAGATGTACCGGTGGACCTTTAGATTAAACATATGTGTTTATTGAGCAAATGGCTCTATAATCTAGTTACCTAGGATGGTTTATGGAAAGAATTGTTGAGGAATAAGTACCTACCTACATTCTAAAACTCTCTCCGAGGTTTAGGCAAAACCATCCGACTCACCATTCTGGAACAAATGGCCTTTGTCGCAAAGTGACTTTTGTGGTAGGCAATGATCTAACTACTAGGTTTGGGAAGATACATGGTTGAGGAACACATCACTATCCACGCAATATCTGAGACTCTATCATATCGTGGAGCGGGGAGATGTCTCTATTGCCTTTGTATGGATCAGGTGTCATTGAATGTTGCCTTTCAAAGTCTGCTGCTTGGTGACAAAGGGACAATCTGGTTAAATCTTGTTAAAAGGTTAATATGGTCAACCTTTCATATGAATTAGACATATTACGTTGGAAGTTAACCACCTCCGATGTTTTCACAATCAAATCCATGTACTCAAACCTTACCGATGATTGGCAACCTTTCAGCCACAAATATATTTGGAAATTGAAAGTCTGGTGAAGATTAAAATATTCACGTGGTAGATTTAAATGTTTTTGGTAGGGTCCCTATCGAACATGCTCGATAATGTAAGTGTTTCTAATATGGTGTGCATCGTAAACGTTACGCCATATAAGAGCGCGTGCGATAGTTTTTTTTTACCACACACGCGTACGATGGATGAAGCGTTTAGGACACTTGATATATCACAAATGCATACCTGGCCTGTCACATGTGGGATAGGTTGGGGCATCTCATACGATTTTCTTTCATGAAGAATTTGCATGCTTTTGCCCTATCACTGACAGTTAACACGTATCGTGTGACGGTGTCATGCACCGGGGGTGGCTCACCCAAAGGAGCCCGGCCCAGAACTGACACGAGGTATTGCAAACTGCCAGGCTCGGGGCAAGGGATAAACCCTAAGGAGGGCGCCTGAGGCATTCTTACCCTCCAAGACAAGGGTGGCAACGACATAGATCGCATGTACATCTCTGTAAACCCTAAGCCTCCACCATCTATATAAGGGGAGTCTACGGGGCTCTCATAGACCATCTAATTTGCCAGATAGAAACTCTCAATAGCAATCACATAAACCATTGTAACCCCTCGCACGAGGTATTTCTTCATCATGAATAACCAAAATAAGTAGGATGTAGGGTATTACTCATGGGAGGCCCGAACCTGGGTAAACTCCTCGTGTGACCTCCGATCTAAGACTTTAAGCTACGTGGACCCCTACCGAGGGATATGATGGTATTTTCCACCGTCATCGTGTGTGATGGATCACCCCTTTCGCCCATCCAAGCAAGGTGACGATTCGACACTGTG
The DNA here is from genome assembly GCF_018294505.1 of Triticum aestivum. Classification (NCBI taxonomy): domain Eukaryota; kingdom Viridiplantae; phylum Streptophyta; class Magnoliopsida; order Poales; family Poaceae; genus Triticum; species Triticum aestivum. Next base: position 407,494,244 of record NC_057813.1, on the reverse strand, counting down.
TCAATGAAAGGGGGTTTAAACCATTTGCATAAGGCAACTCTAGACTAGTGTATCCTCCCTTTTTTTCTCATGGTGTACAAGGGAACCATTGAGAAGTTGGGCAAATATAGAAGACACCGACTCTAGAGAGGTGGAGACTTGACAAAGGATAACCTCTTAGCCGTGTGGGACCTAGTCTACAAGCCTAATGCAAATAGAGGACTTAGCATAATCAATATTAAAGTGCAAAATTGACGCCTCATATAAAAAAAATCTAGGTGTTCGTCATCCATAAAGATCTCCCATGGGTTCGGATGATTTAGGAAGTGTATTATCACTCAAGATTTCCACCTGATGAATTCACAAGCTGTTCTGGTGGAGAGATTGTTCTAAACTTTTGCCCTCGTCTGAAGCTCTTGCAAACTGCCAGCTCCAAAATGGGGAATCCATTTTGTTTAAGAAGTATAACTGGTACTTTCAAGATCTCATGTTGCAACTTCTGCATATCATTTCCTTATAAAAGATGAGAACTCCTCCGTTAGCTCTATTGTGCAACTTGTGCAATTCACCTTCCATTACAAGCGGAAGCCTTTCTAGAGTTTCAGCCCCTTGTGAGTTTGGTCCGCGATTCTGAGCTATCCAACTCCTAGGATGTTTGGTCATATTCTTGGAGCTCTTCCAATTCTCAGCCTCAAATGCATGTTTGCACATCATGGGTTAGGGTGACAGCCTTTAAATGGCATTAGAAGTCATGTTATGAAAAGAAGCATAAGGTCATTTTTTGCTCCTCTTACGTGAAAAGGTCCAATGCAAGAGTTATCCTTCAGAAGAAAATTTTCTTTACCTGGCTACTCATGTGTCCTACTCCTATGTGATGCTCCAACAACTGAATCTAGAAACAACTTATTCTTGGTTGTGCATCACACAATGAAGAGACCAGAGCGTTCCCCATTTCAAAGAAAAGAGACAACTTATTCCTAAACTTCCCCCTTTGCCCACCTTTGGTCGAGATACGATCCGCACATGGTTTTGGAGGGCAACAGATATCTATGGTTGATCTGTTACAACCTATGAGAATCAACTCAACAAGCCCTACTTTATGGAGATCATCATCCTATTTCAAGTGATATGGTCTATTTGGACAATGAGAAACGACTACATTTTTAACGGAGTTCAACCGAGTCTTCATAATTGCAGGAAGAAATTCATAGAGAACTTGCTAGGGCGATATATAGAGCAAAAGGGGGGGGGGGCTCAAATTATGGATGGTCACTTTTTTCTTTTCCTCTGTAAAGTATGCTTCTTCACAAAATTTATAAAAATGCAAAGTAGGAATGCTTACTGATTTTGGTAAAGAAGAAAATTGATCAAGTATAAATTAAAGATGAATTAAGCTATCTAAGCATCCACTACCACCACCGGAAGCAGTTTGACGGGTGGGGCCGGGGTCACTGGTCATTGAAACAACCCTGGGGTAAATCATTCAACCCCTGTAAAGTGGGACAAATCATCCAATCCCCTGCTCTACATGTCTCGCGGTGAGATACAGCTGAGGGTAGCCTTGTTCCGTGAAGAGTTGCAGTACGTGTTGCTCTGCATACTCGTTACTCCAGCCTGCCATAATCGAAGAACCATACATACACATACAAAACCACTGGCAAGAGTACCTAAAAAAGAAACCATTGGCAACAGCTGGGTCGTCGATCCACATGTCATCGCCAAACATGGACAATCCATCTCGACCGATTCATCTAAGTGCATATTGACGTCCGCTTTTCGCAATTAGCTGTGCAGATTGCTATTCTTTTCTAAAAAATTGACTGTGTGCATCGAAATGATGCATATGCCAGGGTAATCCTCCTTTTCTATTATTTTTTTGTGTACAGATTGATATTCATTTTGAGCCAAAGATCGATGCGCGTAAAAAGTTAAACTGTTGGAGAAGGTCGACAGTGTGTTTTAGAAGATAATGGGATAAACTGATCGCCAATAGTGATTGTTAATTACCTGCATTATTAGTTTGCTTGTACGACTGCGTGTACAGCTGTACTGCCTGCCATTGTTAATTAACTTTGAACAACTGGTAGTACATTGTTTTCACCTTAGCTTGATGAGACTCATTCACGTGGAGGTCATCATATCTATCGTACCTGCAGTTTGGTCTATCTGAACCGTGCATACTGTGCACCATGCATAATGAATTAATGATAACGTGAGGTTCTGAAACGGAAAACAAAAAGTCTGGCTTGATCACATATTTCTCCATCCATAACTCCACCCAAGTCCAGTTCACATGATCACCATGATATGTCAGCATGAAAATGCATGCATATGTATGCATCCATGCACGGCTAAGAGCAACTCAAACGGTCGACCCAAACGGACTGCGATTTTGTCCGCCTTTTGTCCATTTGGGTCGGCCAGACGGACACGAACGTCCGCTTCCGCGTTTGAATTGGCGCGTGAGCCCAACGCTGGCACGACCCATTTTGACGGCGCATTTTTTTTTGAATGCATGCATATTTAACATAAAAAAAATTAATTTAACATTAAAGCCAGCCACGAAGGCCAGCGGGATCATTTAATAAAAATAAAAACAAACTAAAAATTACGCGCCGGTGCGCTGCCCTAGGCATCATCGTCGTCCTCCTCGGAGTTCATAAGGTCGATGAGCGTCGGCGCCGGACCGGCCCAGCCGAACGTCGTGTTCTAAAGCGCGGTCATGTCGGGCGCGGGTTGTGCCGGCGGGGGCAGGGCCGCCGCGGCCTGGCGCGCCTCCTACTCGGCCTCGAGCTGCTCGGCCTCGGCGTCGCGCTCGAGCATCTCGAGGTACTCGTCGTCGCGGCGCTTCCCGGCCACCCGGATCTGGCGTCAGTGCTCGAGGTACGCCGCCTCTTGCTCCGGCGACGCCCCCAGCCAGACCGGCGGCGCCCTGACCACTCGCGCACTACTCCCGTCCAGGAGTAGCGCTCGATGGGCTCCGGCTCTGGCTGCTGCTCGGCTTTTGCGAGGCGGCGGGGAGGGGACGGCGGGGCCACGGGCAGCACCACGCAGTCGCTGGCCGTGGAGAGGGCCATAGCCTGCGCCATGGCCGCCTCGTACCGAGCCTCTTATTCTTCTGCCGCCTCCGCCCTGCGCCGCTCGTCCTCCTCGCTCTCTCGGTAGACGGCCGCAAGGGCCGCCTGGTCTTCCTCGCGGACGATGAGCGGCAGCGGCGGCAAGCTGTGGTCGACCTCGCGCACACCGCGCCGCCTCGCCTCCTGTCACACCCTAGCTAGTCATGCATTAGAGTGTTGCATCATGTTTACTTTTCCATCAGAAACTTGAAATGGGGATGACAAAACCCCCAGTCCCCTCTGAAACCAACTAGGGTTACTAAAATAATTTTTCAATGAACCTGAAATGCCCTTCTAAAATGCCCATCATTTTTGTCTTGGTTCAGAACCTCTGCCAAAAGTGGTGCACATTTTCCTAGGCCATCCTAGGGTTTTTGAATTAAATCATAAATATTTGAATTTGGGCATTTAAAAATAATATAAAATATTTAAATGCTCAAATATCTCCAAACTAAAATGTTTCATGTTGGAAATAATCCAACTATGGGCCAGGAATAGTTTGGTGATTTTTGAAGTTGCATAGGTATTTTATTAAATTCAACAAAGTTGCAGAAGTATTAAAAAACAGAAAACAGAAGAAAATGAAAAAAACTTACCTGTCGCCCACCAGCCAGCCCACCTGGCCGGCCCAGCCCGGCCACCGCTCCAGCGAGCTGCTTGGCTTGCCAGGCAGGCAGCCAAGGTGCTCGGCGGCGGCACCGCAGCTCGCCACGCAGCTGCTCGCCGCCTCGCCGCCTCCCTCGCCCGGCTAACGCCGTGAACCGGCCTCTCTCTCTCCCC